>NW_015387374.1:294930-296420 GCF_001527695.2 Protobothrops mucrosquamatus | reverse complement strand
GGCAAGGACCCCAACTGCCTCAAGGACACCAACCCAGGGGAACTTACCCCTTTGATTCTCTGATGATTGACTTTACTGACATGCCACGTTCAGGTCCCTATAGAGCAATGTATGTACATACACTGGATGGCCAGAGTGCATCCCTACAAGGACAAAGAAAGCAACAGAGGTCGCAAAAGCCTTGCTTCACATTATTATTCCCCGGTATGGGTTGCCATCTAGAATTTCATCAAACAATGGACCTGAATTTATCCATAGCAACTATGTTAGGAGTAACATGGAAACTTCACTGTAGTTTCCATGCTCAATCAGGGGGACAGGTGGAAGGAATGGATAGAACCATTAAGGAAAAATTGGCAAAAATATGTCAGGAAACCTAGCTTAAGTGGCCAGACGCTTTAAACCTGGCTCTTGTTGCAGTACGGTGTGCCTCACAAAGAGGATTGCTTGTATCACCATTTGAATTATTATATGGCAGAGTCCCTAACTTACTCAGGCCGAATGTCCAGAACACTGGACCAGTGGCAGATACTGTCAAATTGAAACAACTGCAAGCCCTTAATATAGTAGTACAGAGGCTGCAACAATATGTCTTGGCCCAAAGGCCCCATGTCCTGGTTACACATACACATGATATACATCCAGGACAAGAGCTTTGGGTAAAGGACTGGAAAAGGGAAGTTTTTAAGCCCCAAGTGGAAAGGGCTGTATACTGTTATTATTTGTTCTCCCCTAACACACCCTCTTAAGCTAACTCTAGGCAAAGAAAGGAGCCTCTCTCCTTCTGGTGACACTCCGGAAGCTGTCCCCCTGCGAACGGGAGAGGTGAAGACAACCCCTGCAGGTGTTACTCTGGAAGCTAACACCCAGCGCACGGGCAACAAAACCCCCTGCCCTGGAAGCTGCGATCGCGCAGCTAGCGTTAGGTTTCTCTAAGTATGGAACCCAGCTAAAGGATGAGAGAAACTGCCTGTATTAGAAAGGGCCTCATGCCACCTAGTTGGGTTGTAGTGGTGCTATTGCTGATTAGTATTGTCATTAATTCCCTGTACCTGTATAGAGTAATTATTGGTAAGGACAGTGTTGGCAATGTACCAGATGAGTGGCAAAATGATACTGATGATCAATAGAATTATTAGACTGCAGGCAGTCCTGGATTTAGCTGGTAAAAGAGTGGACAAAGCTTTGAATATATTATCTAAATCAACAGATCAGCTCAGGATTGCTGTATATCAAAATAGGTTGGCTTTAGATTACATATTAGCTAAGGAGGGAGGTGTGTGTGTGGAACGTTTAACCTTTCCAATTGCTGTCTACAAATTGATGAGACTGGGAAGGTTATTAAACAATTGACTACTGAAATGAGACAGCTCACCCATAATCCTGACCAGAAGTGGAAAGGTTTTGACCTTACCCAAATATTCAGTTCTTGGTTCCCTAAACTGCCAGGGCTTCAAGCCATTGTGGCATTGGTTGGTGTCATCGCAGTT
>NW_015387374.1:276044-294058 GCF_001527695.2 Protobothrops mucrosquamatus | reverse complement strand
GTGTTAAAGGTAAATAAGAAGTCATCCATTGGGTTAGGCGTGGGCGGCAAGCTGTATAAGAATGACATGCTGGAAATAGCCCAGTGTTCAGAATCTGTCATGCTAATGCTCTGAACCATTGTGCACAAATAAACCTGTCTTCTCCAACCCTTCGTGGTCTTGTCTTCTGATGTAAGTATCGTGGTTTTTTCCACAACAATGGGAACCAAATTGATAAGTGCAGTTCCCAGGCACCATTCTCAGGGTTTCAGTTTCCTCTCGACCTCTTGATCTCCTTGCCTTAGCACGAAGATAAGACAGATGGCCCAGGGCACATTCCTTCTTCTGGTTACAACCTGTACCAGCCTCCCTCCCCCCAGCAGAATAGCAAAGCAACTTCTTTCCCCTTCCCAACAGAATGGCAGACCCAAACAAAATGGGGGTCTGACAGTGCGATTATTAGCCAGTTACAAATCCATCTGGTGGTGATGCTGTCTAGCCCATATTTGTCTAATAGTAGATTGTGGTCTACTTTATCAAAAGCCTTACTGAAGTCTGAGTAAATTATTTCCATAGCATTCCTCTGGTCCACTAATTTTGTCACTTTGTCAAAGAATGCAATAAGATTTGTCTGGCATAATCTGTTTTTGACAAACCCATGTTGCCTTTTGGTTATGACTTTGTTTGCCTCTAGGTGTTCATTGATTCATTGCTTGATTATCTTTTCAAGAATCTTCCCAGGTATTGATATCAGGCTGATAGGTCTGTAGTTTTCTGGATCTATTTTTTTTTCTTTTTTGAAGATGGGAACTACATCAGCTCTTTTCCAGTCCTCTGGTAGTTCCCCAGATATAGTTCAGTGGTTCTGAGATCACATCTGCCAGTTCTTTCAGAACCTTGGAGTTTAATCCATCTGGTCCTGGTGATTTGAACTCATCTAGGGTGGATCATTCAAATTAACTCTGGATGACCCAACTGTAGGACAGTGAAGTGAACATAGAAGTAGACTGTTTTGACTCTCCCAAGTAGAGTAAGAAAAGAATATTTATCAATAAAATTATATGGATCCTTCAAAATGTGAACAATACCATAATAATCTAAGAGTATGATGTTTCACCATTTCTATTTGGTACTTTTTGGTTCTGGATATGATATATCAAGAATAGAAACCCAACTGGAGTTTCCAATATGAGTGTAACAACATAGTTAAGTAGTAGGTATGGAAACAATAGCATATGTCAGATTGAAGCCACAGAAGCTAAAACAACAGTATCAAACAGAGTCCTGAAAACTGGCCTGATCACAAGAGGTGAATGCTAAACCATATGAGACATGATTCTAGGGACAAATCTCATGAGACAACAGCGGTCATCTTAGTGAAGTAGCTAGAGAGCCATTATGAATTTCTCCTTCTGAAATAGACTCAGGATGTTCCTGCAGTGCAGCAAGTGATATCAGAGAGGAGTAGCATTGAGGTGTTGTGAGTATCAAAGCTGTGGAGGGCAGAGTTCTTTCTAGGGAAGCAAAAGCCAACAGAGCTTTGATTCTGACAAGACTAAACAATTCTTTAAATATGAGTCTTATAATACCAGTAGCATTACTTTTTAGCAGTGAAGTTAATTCAGCAATCCATGCCCAACAAGCATTTTAAGAATATTTGAGATGGGGTTAGATTGTATTTTCATGATCAGAACACTTAAAAAATAAAAAATAATCATGAGACATAAGAGTGAAAAACATGATAAAATATTTCTGCACTCCACAAGCATAATAGAAAAAAAAAGGAATGAACTCTTTTGGGAGCTATCACTATATAGCTGGAGGGGAGAGGTAATCTGCTTTTTAGTCCAGCTAGACAACATTTCACAACATGAGTCTATACAGATGAAAGGCAATTAGTACAATTCATAGAGCTTATAAAAGATAATAAAAGTGTATTCCTTTTTCATAACTATATCATCCAATGTATAGGACCTAGTATACTACTTTTTTATTCACATCATTGTTATTAAGAAATAACTAATTCTTTTTTTTAACAAAATTTTATTAAGTTTATATAGATGAGGAAAAATAGGAACAATACAGGTATGGTAAAGGGAGGGGTGGAAGGAAAGGGGAAGGGAATAAGGAATTAGGGTAAAATAAGGATAGGTACAATCACATATTTCAACAAACAAGCTACTATCCAGATCATAATAATGAGTAAATATCATATTCAACCATTTTTACCAAAGCTTAGACTACAACATATTAAAAACAATTAGTAAACAAATATGTTGATCTATTAAGTAAACACTACTAATAAAATCTCAAAAAATCCTAACAATCAAAAGTAACAAATGAAAATCAGTAAATCAGGAAAAATAATCATATCATCCAAATGTTAATTAGAACTCGATTAAAAATCAGTCATCTATTCTAAAATATTGAATCCTTCAAGTTCTAATGTGTCTCTCTAACCATTGATAAAAATTTTCCCAAGTTCTAAAATAAATTGAATCATCTTTTTCTTTCATTTCTAATGTTAATCTATCCATTTCTGCACACTCTAAAATTTTAGTAATTATAATCTGGTCAGATGATAAATTCTCTTTTTTCCAAAATTAGGCAAATACTATCCTTGCAGCTGTTAAAACATGCAATATCAAGTAGTCATTCTCTTTACCATAATTAGGTAGGCCTTAATATTCCTAACAAAAACAATTCTGGTTTAAATTCTATCTGTAGTTTCATCATCTTTTCCAACCATCTATGGATCTTAGACCAATATTTCTTAGCGATAGGGCATATCCACCAGGCATGGTAATAAGTGCCTGGCTGTTGTTTACATTTCCAGCAGATATCCGAAACATTTTTAAACATTTTCGCTAAGCAAACTGGTGTCATATGCCATCTATAAAACATCTTATATAAGTTTTCTTTATATGCTACTGCTTTTGTAAGCTTAATATTTTTATCCCAAAGTTTTTGCCAGTCTTCCAAATCTATAGAATGTCCAAAGTTCTTTGCCCATACTATCATTAAGAAATAACTAATTCTTATGTTGTCATACAGTTACAAGGGAAATGCCTCAAAACAGCTCAGGGTTTGAAATCCAAGCCAATGTATGGCACAAGTTTAATTTTAACCAAAACACAAGTGCTCATCAATTTCCAGTTTCTTTCCATTTGTTTTAGGAAGAAGGAGTTGATTATATATATATTTACATTCACAATGTCTAAATCAAATGTGATGTGCTATTTGTAAGATGTGGGCTGCACTTTAATAAATTGAGTGCTATAGTTGGATCCATTAATGGTAATATAGATAATCCTCAACTATGACCGTAATGGAGCCTGCCTGTTATGGTTGCAATTGATGACAGCTGTTAAGTGAGGCAGCCTCACATAATGATTCTCACCCTTGCTCTCCCTGATGCGGCTGTTAAAAATGCACAACCATTTAAGCAAAGCATGGGGTGCCTCAGGGATGGAGAAGGCCCTGAAAGGACTAACACATGTCCAGGCCCACCTTCAAGAACATATAAGTGCCCATTCACTATGGCCCTATATGATAAGAAGTTTCATGCAAAGTGCAGAAAAGATGTAAATAGTAATAAGCCAAACAAATTAAAGGCATGAGATGAAAAAAGAAACAAAAATATAGAAAAAGAAAATTTAGATTTAATTTGCATTAAGACCACCATCTCTATACCCTTTTAACTTTCCAAAACAACCCTGATTACACTACATCATTAAACTATTTTATATTCTATTTTAGTTTTTAAAGTGCTCATTTTTTTCTTTTTGAGGATTTCATCAATCCGCTCCAAATATTTTCTCCGTACTCATGACTTATTATTCTTCTTTCATTTTATTTTCCAATGAACTCCTGGCTGATATTTATTCAACTATTCTGACCAAATCACCACTTCTTTTGTACAGCTCATTCATTTCTGTAATCAATCTGCATTAATTCAGCACCCATCTCATTTATGATATACACTTCTTTAGTACTTTATTGCCATGACTTTCAACTTTTTAAAAGTTGTTTCTCCTGACAAATCCCCCTTTCATATAATAAAGAGGACAGAAGCACACATTTTTATCTCCATTTCTAGCAACAGACCATGGCTACCTACTACCATCATTTGCATGTTTAATAATTTGTCCATCTCCATTTCCCCATCTTTAATTAATAGTCTATCATGGCACTTGTATTAATCTACTTATTACAGCATTTTTTTCCATTTATACTCTACAATTTTTATTCTATTTTCTCTGTCAAACATAACTACTTAGTTCTTTGATGCATTTATTTCAGATTCAAGATAATTGTAGTGAACTATTTATTGCATAACGTTTACATTCTCAGCTATCAACTCAGCATCATCTGTGTACCAAAATGCATATGTGCCTCAATAAACATAACCTCCAACATAAGCATGTCTTTACATCTGTCCATAAATATACTAAACAAGGGGCTAGCTTGTATCCTTATCTTACTCTCTGTTCAATATTTAGGCATTCTGATATATCATTTGTTTTCATCACACATTACTGTGACTACATTCAGCAAACAATTCCATACTTTTATAAAACAATCTATCATTCTTGCCTTTTTACTTTATCATAAAATTTCTCTAAATCAAACATGTCCATTAAAATTTCTTTCCCATATCTATTCTTTGCTCAATTACCCGCTGAAGAGCAAAACTCGCATATATGCATTTTCCACCCAACATAAAACTTCACTGAATTTTGCATATTGTCACCTTTCATTTTCTTTTAACCTGAAATTTGAAGAATGCCTTCTCAGACATACTTCACAAATTAATCCCATATAGGCTTTTGTGTTCACTCTTTCTACCTTTCTCTTCATATAGGAAAACAATCAGAGAGCATCCTTCCATTTATCAAGAATGTATGTAGTCCAGCCACTTGCTTAGTGCAGGAATCTACTAAATTGTCCTGAAATGTCCTGGCCCCTCTTTGCAACCTCCAAAAGGAAAGACTCCACTGGACATAGCTTAAAAGACTGTACCATCCGAAAAAATAAAAAATTCTTTTAATCTGAACCCTCAAATTAAGGACACTTTTTCTGCGATTGGCTGCAAAGAAGAACAAATTCGTTCCATTTTGTCCACTTAGATATTTGCAGAATAACACCTCAAGGTAGCCTTTTCTGCCAGCTAGTTAATCCATTCCTTCTTATTAAATGAATTAAACAATACTGGAGACTTAAATTTCTTTAAAGCAACAAGGTAGTAAGTCTGTTAAGGGCAGCTGCATTATTGTCTCCTGCCCAATGTGTGAAGAAGAATATACACAAAAAAGATGTTGAGTAGTCACTCTGCACACACACACTCTGCTCACAATCATGCTTTGGTCCCACTGCCTTGAAGGTCAGCCAGAAACTTCAGCTGGTCCAGAATGCAGCAATGCACACAGTAATAGGGGCCCTTAGGTTTGTTCCTGTAACATTTTTCTTCCACAAGCTGCACTGGTTTCCAGTTTCTTTCTGGATGCAATTCAAGGTCCTGAACCTCACCTTTAAAGCTCAATATGATAAATGGCCAGATTATCTATGGGACCACCTTTCCCTAAGGACACCTACCCATTCTACTAGGCCAGAAAGGATGGGCATCCTCCTAATACCTTCTTCATCAATATTGTCATCTGCTGGAAACTAGAAGGTATGCCTTTTCTGTGGCAGGTCTTGTCCTATGGAACACTTTGGCAGACTTCTACCCTCTCAGCCTTCCTAAAGGTTTGAAGACCTGGTTTTTTCCCCCCATGAGCTAGTTGGATAACTGCACATTAGAGGATTAATGGCACCAGATATTTGTTGTTTTTAATGTTGTAATCGGTTCAGTTTTATAATTGAAATATGATTTTATATGTTCTAATTTTTTATTGGGAGATGTTAGAAGATGGGTGGTTGTACAAATGTCAAAATGAAATAATGAAATGAAATGAAATGAAAAAAGACAGAGTAGCTATTAAACATGTTTATATTTCCTATTCCCTCTTATTATTTAATCATCAGAGTCAGTTTGGTCTAGTGGTTAAAAGTACCAGGCTAGAAAGTAGGACTGTGAGTTCCGTCTTAGCCATGAAAGTCAACTGGGTGACTTTGGGCAAGTTACTTTCTCTTAGTCCAACCCACCTCACAGGATTGCTTCTGTGGGAGAAACAGGAGGAGAAGAATATTGAATATGTTCATTGTCTTGAGTTATTTGTAAAAATAATAAAGGTGGGATACATGTTAATAAATGTTGTGGGACAGAACAACATATTCCTGATACTTCTTTTATTTCAAATACACTTTAAAAAAAATTACCTGATTTTAAATTCCAATCATCAATTTCTTCTGAGCTCCTAATTTTATCCCACAAGCTCAAACTACCATAGACACATTGCTTCTATTTCTTACACATATTTTTGCTTCCAATTAAGTAACTATTTATCCATACAGACTTTACCCTTTTTCCATTTTTCCTTCACAGAATATACAGTTTCATCTCCTTATAATTGTTCTGTTAATATTGCAAGCAAAAGAAATGTAATAAAACCAGTGTATATTTGCAAGTATTGCAAAGACTGGCAATACATCATTCTCACTTCAACAGAACATTAATTTACTGCTACAATCAACATGATGTCCTTAAAATATCAGTTATAAACCTTTTTAATTAAAAAAAGCAATAACAAATTTGTGAGCGCCTGCTTTTAAATTTGTTACCAGTGTCAATATTCACTCTTTATTCAAGTTTCAGCCTGGAACTGAATTTAATGGTCAAATCACTGAAATTAAGATTTTGTAATGGAAATGTTAGCAATTCTGCTTAGTTTGTGATTAGCCAAATAACAATGCCAATATTCTATAGCAACATAACATTGGTGTACATTGATTTTCAGGAACCTGAATTGTAATGTAAACACTAAGGGTACTTTTTAAATCAGAAATTTCGTTGGCATGAATCTTGTGTAGGTTGGCTACAATCTACATCCCCCAGTAGATTTAAGAAGGCCAATACATTTAATTCAATAATTTTTAAAACAGCTTTGTTCTCCCCATTATTCCCTCAAAACTACCTTCATGGACCTTTAAAATCAGGATTTAAAAAATCAGATATATTTTCTGTTAAATAATAAAATTAAATCTGTAGAAGTTCAAAGAATCCTGTGACTTACATAATCTGCAAGCATTTGTCTTGAAATATTCTTGATTCAATAATTATATTCAATAGTTTGAACTTCTTGGATGTATATCAACATAATCAAATTAGGGTACATTACTTACAAAACAATCTTTCAAAAATGCATGATTACAATAAACTTGTCAAGGTTCCGACTGATGATCCCAACAAAGTAAGCACAGCTGAGACATTCCAATCTCTAATGCAAAACTGTATTGAGTATACCATATTGGCACTGATGAATAGAAAACCAGTTCTGGTAAAATTGGTGCCAGAACAGTAAATTAAAAGTGTAGAAATTCCCCTTCCCCCTGACAGTGCAAGTCACATTCCCCAATTAAGCATTAGATAATTGCTATGAGGAAAATCTTCAGTTCCCAGCCAAATGATTCTCCATGACCTTGGTTCCCAGGCTGGACCATTCACAGGTGTGCTGAGCACTCCAAACATCCCTCCTCCCCCCTGCATCTGTAGACAAGATAAAAAAACAAAAAATGGCTGAAGCAAAATAACATGTATTTGATGCTTGACAGGCTGCCCCCCTAGAAACCAGAAGGAACCTGAAAAACAATAAGTACACATTATTTCTCTTGCAAGGGCCCCGGTTTCTGGGGATACTTATTATGGAACTTCTCTATTAAACGATCCACCTTAACATTGGGCCTCTGATATCGGATAGCCCTTCCATTGAATTAGGTACTGTAACTTCCCCTTGTGGATCCTTGAATCCATTTGACTTCATAATGTGTCTTCCCCCCCATACATGATTATTGGACCGGGGGCTTCTTTCACAAATAGCCTCATCCTAGACCTGTGGCCACTTTAAAGGGAGTAAAACCTGTGCTACTATATACTGCATTATTATATGCTACCTCAGCAAATGCCAGGAGTCCTGCTCAGTTAGACTATGGTAATTTACATAATAACACAGGTACTCTTCCACCATTGGTTCATTCTGTGGCCCCATTTGTACTGGATGGAAAACTGAACTAAGCCCCTGAGAGGACCCAATCATCCTTATAAACTCCTGCCAGAACCTAGCAATGAACTGGACCCCTTGGTCTGAGATGATGTGCTTGGGCACTCCATATAGCCAGTAAATGTGCTGCAGAAACATTTTTGCTAGCTTCTGGACTAAGGGGAGTCCAGGGCATGCAATGAAATGGGCTTGCTTGTAAAACAGGTCCATGACAGTCCAAATCATGGTTTTCCCCCACTCCCAGTTCCACAATAAAGTCTATGGTCATCTCCTCCCAGTATCTGGTCAGGTCGGCAACTTGCTGCAGCAATGCCAGGCTCTTCCCTGGCATTCTCTTGCTGGTTGCACACACAGCACAGCTTTTCAAATACCTTTCAATGTCATTTTTCATTTTTGGCCACCAGAACTGATGGTTGGCTAGATGCAAAGTCTTTAGAAATCCACAGTGGCCAGCTTGCTTGGTGTCGTGGCTACATTGTAAAACTTGTAGCCACAAGTGTCTGGGATGTACAGCTTTATCTCTTTCCATGCCAACCCTTCCCTCAGGGTTAGCTCTCTTTGATGAGCCCCAAACCATGCATCAGTTTGTAGCTCTTGTTTTAATTGCTGGGCAAAAGTGTCAGTGGAAGGTGAGCTCCTTTTCTTCTCTTGCCGCCTGGTGGTGGCTTGCGCTGCTTGCTGCCTTGTAGGGATGATGGAATTCACCACCTCCTCTCGATTACTTTTATATTGAGGCATGCGGTACAAGGTGTCCACTAGGAAATTATTCCCCACCAGAATGTACTTCAACGCAAAGTCAAACCAGTTGAAATACTGAGCCAACTGAAAGGAATTACCTCCTAGTCCACCACACTAGAAAGGCTTTCTTCTCCCACATGTTCCATCGACTCTCGGTCTCGTTCAGCTTATGAGATGTGTATATGCACTGTTGCAGCTTTGCCTCCTAGTTTCGTTTCACTGGAGGAGGACTGCTCCTGTGGCCACATCACTAGCATCTGCTTGAATTACAAACATCTCCTCAGGTTTTGGGTGTTTTAAAGCCAGTTTGGCCAGGAACAGCCCCTTTAATTTTTCAAATGTCACTTGGCATTCTATTGTCCAGTTCAAGGGCTGGTTCAGCTTCTCTCCCCCTTTTCCAATTTTCAACAGTCCTGTGATTGGCAATGCTCTGTAGCTGTTTGCTGGTCCTAGGAGCTTGCTATTTCAAGATAGATTTCACTTTTGCTGGGTCCATCTCCACCCCCTTGTACACTTTGTAGCCCAGGTAATCCAGGCTGGTCTTGTAAAACTCGCATTTTGACAGTTTGGCATATATTTAGCATCCAAAAGTTTTTTCAGCGCCTGCCTCACAAGTTTCACATGCTCGTCCAGTGTTTTGGAGTAGATGAGGATGTCATCCAGATACAACAGAACCCCCTTATACTGATGATCAGATAGCATAAATACAGCTGGGGATACCTGTAGCCCAAAAGGCATCACCTTAAACTGGTAGATTCCTAGAGGGCAGTTGAAGGCAGTTTTCCACTCATTGTCTTCCTTGTTTCTCACTCAATAGTATTCCTCCCACAGGTCTAATTTTTTGAAGACCTTCCCTTTTGTTAAGTCTCCCAACATGTACATCATAAGGGGGAGTAAGTATATATTTTCCACGCACACTCCATTAATCCCACGAAAATCAATGTACAATCTCAGCGACCCATCTGTCTTTTCTCTGAATAGTACAAGGGCTGACACTCAGGATTTTGCCACTTGGATAAACCCCCTCACCAAATTCTTCTTGATGTAGTCCCTCAGCTCCTTCTTTGGGGTGATGGAATACATCTTTGGCTTTGGAAGTCTCACTCCAAGCAGGATCTCAATGGCACAGTCACATGGGTGGTGAGGGGGGAGCACGTCACACTTTTTCTCACTCAACTGAACACCTCCATGAGGTCTCAGTATTCTCTTGGGAGGGCCTGCTGCTCCTCCCCCTGCTCCGATGCAGCCTTGCTACTTTCGGGTTTTCCTTTTTCCTTTCTTTCCAGTGTAGACCCACGCTTCTTCTCCCCTAGGAGATCGGGGCTCCTCTTTTTCATTACAACTTATTTGGTGGGTTTTTCCCAATGGACCTTGGGGCTCCACTTAGCTGGCCAGGGTAATTCTAAAATTACTTCCTCGGTCATTTTGGGGTGACCATCAACCAAATAGTCTCTTGGTGGTCCCCTAGTCTCAGGTGCAGTGGCTCAATTAAGTAGGAGGCAGCCAAGCTCCCCACCAGGGAGCCATCAACCTGCTCAAATTTCATTGGCTGCCTTAGCTTGCTCACTCACAACCCTAGCTTCAGCACTGTTGGCAGGTTGATTAGACATTGGGTGTACCCTGAGTCTATTAGGGCTTTCACCAGCCCTCTCACCCTCAAACGGGGCACTACAAGGTCCAATTGGACTACAAGGGGGCTGAAAGGTCCATCACCATTGGGTCATTTTTTCCCTGTCACTTTCGTAGAGCTTCAACTCCAGCTCCTCTTTGGCCAGAGTTCCCTCCCCTTCAATTTCAGGGGGAGAGACCTCAACAACCTGACAAACCACATGCAGCTTTTCTTTCCCTTTGCTCGGCAGCTTTTTGGGCTTCTGAGGAGGCAGGACCATTAGCGTTGCCCTGGGTGCCAGAGCAGGACACGCCACAGCTCAGTGGCTCTCCTGACTGCAATAGAAGCATAAGCTGGGAGTGTGTCTTGGGGGATCAGCCAGGTCAGGAGATGGGGCCATTGGGTTTTTTCTACCCAGCATTCTCTTGGTTCCTCTTTGGATGGCTCTTGAACCTCTCATGCCCCTTGTACTCCATCAGGTCCAACTCTATAATCATCATCAGTTGGTACCAGTCATTGAGTCAGTATGGTATTCCTGTAGTCAAGCATGTGTGGTACAACTTGCAACTCAAGCCATCTCTGAAGTACGGGTCAGGAGTTGCTCTGGCCAATTCCTCAGTCTCCCTGCAAGCCTCCTGAACTCTCTGATGTATTCCGCCATGGGCTTGGTTCCTTGCCTTATGTTGCAAATCACAATCTCTATGTGTCGGGTCTGTATGGTATTGTCAAATTGGGCCCTGAGCTCTCCCCAAAATGTGCCAGGATCCCCAACTCAGGGGCTCCTTCATCATGGAGAGCTGTCAACCATTATGCCCCTTCCCCTTCAAGGATGGCCATGAGCCTCATTGTCAGCGTACGCTCCCCCATGTCAGTCCAAGTGCAACTAGATTTGATTCAGGAAGAACACCAGCTTTTCCAGGTCACCATCAATTGATTGGAGGGAGTGGCAGAGGTCTCAGGGCACCCCAGTATTCCAGTGGCCATAAGGGAACATCTTTGGTTGAGTGCTATACATTTTCTATGGCAGCGGCTGTTGACTGGCTGCCCCAGAGAGCAGAACAGCAGCTGGCTGAGGACTGGGAACTCCAAGTCCCAGACTGAGGCCAGGCTGGGAAGAAACAGCCAGTTAGGAACTGACTGTTCCCTCTGTTGCAGTTGGCACTGCTCTCAGTTGAGGTCGAAGTGATAGGGCTGGATCTGGCACCAGCAGTTGACTGGATCCCAACCGGAAGGATAGGTCCAGCCTCCAGATCAGGTCTCCCCCCCCACACCTCCAGACTGCTGAACCTCTCTTTCAACTGCTCAACTGAAAGACTGCTGCATGATGCCAATTGCTTCCACTCCATTGGTCCTCCCCACTCTGAGGCTCTCCTGTTCCACTACGTCAGCTCCCGGGCACACTCAGAAGCCGGGAATTAGGCCTCGGCAGCTTTCTGCATTCCTTCTCACCACTTGAAATTCAGTCAGCTGAAAGCTGTCATCGCTCCAATCCATTCCAGTGTCATCAGTGGCTCTGCACTTTTCACCTTCACCTTAGGACATGTCAAAGCCAGCTGGATTACGGAGTCACTCTTGATTCCATTCGGGGTTCTGCTTTGGCTGGCTTCTCCATCTCAGGCATCTTCTCCTGAGTCTTCACTACACCTCTGGAGTTAGGCAGATGGGGTGTAGGGGCTCAGGACCCGTTAGTTGGAAATGAGTTTAATGGAGAGCTGGTTTAGTGTCAAGGTTCTGACTGATCCCAATGAAGTAAGCACAGCTGAGACATTCCAATTTCTAATGCAATACTTTATTGAGTACAGCATATCAGCACTGATAAACAGAAAACCAGCTCTGGTAAAATTGGCACCAGAACAGTAAATTAAAAGTGTCACAACTCCCCTAGTGCAAATCACATTCCCCAATTAAGTGTCAGATAATTGTTATGAGAAAAATCTTCAGTTCCCTACCAAATGATTCTCCATAATCTTGGTTCCCAGGCTGGACCATTCACAGGTGTGCTAAGCACTTCCCCCTGTGTCTGTAGGCAAGCTAAAAAACAAAAAATGGCTGAAGCAAAATAATGTTTTTTTAATAGTTGACAAAATTCATGAAGTAGTGTCAGGGACCAGATAATCTGCATGTTTCTAAGAGCAAAGATCTATGGAAAGACACATGCTCGGCATTACAAGACAAGATAGAAAGACCTGCACATGGATTAGAGAACAAACAAAAGTATACAATATCATCAAGAGAGTAAAAGAATTATAATAGAAATGGGCTGGTCACATATCAAGAAGAATTGATATGGCAGGTGGACCAAGGCAGTCATAGAATGGATCTTGATAAAAAGTGTCTATGAAAGAGACCTAAAACAAGATGGATCGATGACATCAGCAAGCATTGAGGGCCCAATTGGTAAAAGGAAGCTCAGGACCGTATTGTCTGGAAACATGCAGAAGACATGCCTTTATCCTGCAAGTGGATGGACAATGGCTAAAATGATAATGATATTTTATATTGTACTTGCCTATAAATTTTGATTTACAAAAATATGTTAAAAATAATAATTGCAAGTTGCTATACACTCTATGATTTATGCTGCAAATAGTACAGAGATATGTTTGAATAAATGATATGCTAGAATGTTGGGAAGGAATGGATGATTTTCTTGCACTACAGCCAATTATTCAGCATGAATAGCAAACCATTTTTGATTTGTTATTAGAAAAAAATAGCCAAACCTTAGTGCAAAATATTGATAAACAATAGGGTAACTTATAAATAAATTTCCTGAATTGCAGCAACACCCAGCAGTCTGCCGTTCATGGGTAACTGTGCAGGTCTAAATAAGGTACCTTATTTAGAAAGTTGTAATTTATACATTTGGGGGAAAAATAGGTTAATCCATCTTTACATTAAGTAAACCATCCAGTCCACCAATTCTATTCATATTTTAAAGTTACCAGTGCAATTACCATTCTATTGTTATAAATAATTAAGAGACATGAATAGCTATAATAGTATATAAATAATAAATATGTATAATAAATACAGTATATAACCATTATATTCAACCCTGTGTCATTAATATCAGTGACTACTGTACAATCTGTGAATAGCTTACTTAAGCTCATGTATACTCTAGCCATAAAAACATTTCTAGTGGTAAGCTAAATTATCAACACAAGAACATACAGTATATCAGCTTACAAATGTACTACAATACCACAATAATAATGTCCTTTGAAAAATATACTTCTTATCAAAATATAATTACACTTTTTCTAGAGTAATTAGAGAGACTATGTTTACTATGCATATTTTCATTTTTATTAAAATCTAGAATGGTTGGAAAAACAAAAATATTGATTCAGTTATGAATTTTGATAATATTAATATTAAATAATGGTGATTATGAATTATGTGTTTCTTATTTAAGTAGAGATAATCAATTACCCCCAAATACAGAAACTCCTGTGTCCAAATGAACTCTAATATAAACTTAATCATGCTTTAGTCTAAATGAAATAACAGAGTCATTATTATAACACCTCATTAATTTCAATAAAACAATATGTATTTCAAACATTTAGAGAATGCTCTCTGCTTAATTTAATATAATCAGGTTGCTAAGGATTCTGGACTTGAATCAAGATATAGTAATTAATGTTGAAATTTGGCAACAAACTACCTTTTCTAAAACAAAACAAAAAACTTCTGAAGGGTTCTGGAACAAAGGGAAATTGTTTAGTCTAACTGTTGCTTTCTTGCTTTTTGTAATCAGCTTTTGCACCAGGGAAATCTCATGCAAGCATGGGAAACATGTACATGGGTACGATATACTGAAGGGGGGAATAAGGTAGTGTACAGGAATGATCTTTATGATGTAATGGCTCTGTTGTCTGATTTTCATTGGCTAACAAAGTTTATAAAGCAATGCTACCAACTTTCTAAGGTGTGGCACTTCTGGACATACCTCTGCCAGCATTCCAGATTGTTGACCACCCAGCTGCTTAATTTGATCAAATAAAGTGCTGCTTGATCAAGAAGTCTCCGCTTGGATTACCTGACTAGATTGACATGATATCTCAAGTTCAAGTAAGGGACTGGGGCCTTACATTTCTGGCGCCCAAACAGGGACTTGAAGGTTTTTTCTTCAAGGTTGTTTCTCATTGAGACTCCCTGTGAATGAGTTCCGTTGTAACTCACAACCTTCAGGCATGACATCCAGGAAAATTGGTGTGGCCAAAAGATAAGGTCAAGAGTGCTCCCAGACCTTTTACGTCTGGTGACTTTTAAATTAGCCAGCCCAGCAGACCTGAGTTTGTCTGAACCCTGAATGTTTAAGGAGACTTCTATCTCGTCCCAGTGAAGGTAGGAGGAGACGAGAACACAGGAAACACTTGGTAAGTAGAAAGAAACATTCTGGAATTAGGGGGAGGTAGGGAGTGCTGTTTGCATGAATGCAGGCAGGGTCTTATCCAAAATACAAAGGGGGGCCTAGCTAGCCTCGATCTTGATAAAAAGACCAAGAAACCCTTTAAGGACAAGACAGAAGAAAACAATATGAGGAACAGGCAAGGCAAAATCATTGTTCAAATCATCTTAAGGTACACACACACACACACACACACACACACATACACGGTAAGGGACTCCCGCATTAGAGAGGGCTTGGCCAGTCCTCATGCTGACGGAAAAGCACCAAGAAATTTCTAGGGGGTCGTTCATCTGCACTGAGCAAATGAACTGGTATTTCAAGAAGAGGAGAAGCCATGCTTCCAGTAAGCTGCATATTAGCCCATGGGAATGCACTGAAATTGTGGCAGTAAAAATAATCTTCAAGAAAATAATGTTGCAAAAATCTTGTACACCTCCATTTGGCTAGCTTATCTTTTTAACAAATCTAGCCACTGAAGAACAGAATGCAAGTTTTTTTTCTCTAATCTGTCTCTACGAATGGACAATTTTTTTTTCTGTTAGACAATGGCGTGATCTACTGTCCTTGGAAATCATCCTTATTATTGGAAATGAAGAGAGGAGGCTGCTCTCTATAGTTTTCCCCTTTGAATTTGCTGGGGGGAAATTGGAAGCAACCATAAATGTTCCCCTCCCTTTTTTGAAGAAAGATTAAAAGGGAGGCTGCTTTGGCCTCAAACTCCAAATTAATGAATTTTAAATATTTGGCCATCCAGAAAATTAGGTTTGGGCTTGAAATGGTGAGAAAAATAAGAGATGGTTCAGGGCCCAACATCACATTTTGACTGGAATCACATCTTGATTTTTCTCACTTCTTGGAGGAGAAACAACAGGCCAGGAAATGTTGTCTTAATGGTATCTGTGTATATATGTGTCTTGGGAGAGGGACAAAATCCTCTAATATAACAAACAAAAAGGTCTTATTTAAAAATAAATGGTTTGCCTGGAAAAAGTGTGAAAATGAAATATTTGTATGTGAAATTGTGTATGCAAGCAGTTTGAATGGAAGTGAATGTGTGAGTATGCTGATGTGCAAATGTGTGTGTGAGAGAGAGTTCCTCACCCCACTTCAGGCTGTGGAAGAAACAGTACATTGCAGATTTTGTTGTTGTTGTTGTTTTGGACTAAGCCAAAGGCATGAGAATCTGAAGAGAGAAAATTATTTTGTTGAAAGGATGATGTGAGATAAATTCAAAATTGCCCTGTGCAATTTTTTTTAAAAAAAATTGTTCAGCTTTCTTTATTACCGGCTTGCTTTTTTTCTTTTTCTTTGCTTTGGAAGAAAGAGACAGAAAAAGGGAGAGGATGGGGGATGTTTGGGTTATTCTTTTAAAACTTTTTTTTTCTGCTTAACTCTGGCCTGGAAGTCAGAGGGAAAGGATGAAAGAGGGGTGAAGTCTGAGATTGTAGTTTTTGGCTTCTAATTTTGCTCAGGGACAAAGAGCAAAGAAAACGTGTTTAGCAAGGCTTCTCCTTGTTGTAAATGTATCATTTTGTTTCCCTGGTGCAGAGCTTAGAAATGCAGAATCTGTAACATCCTGTCCCCCTCCCCTTTCTCTGCTGAGGCTTTAGTTCTGTTTGAAGTTTTTGGGCCGGTTGCCAACGACTGTGTGTGTGCAAAACGAACTGGCCTAACATGATAGATAACATAACCAATGACAACTGAGCTCTCCCTTCTGTTAAATCTAAATATATTATAAAAGGAAGAACCTTGGGAAAATTATTCTGAATTGTTTTGCTTAGATTTGTAAATGTTTTCAAAAGGTTTGATGCTCTAGTTTCAGTCTTTATATACACATACACACATATATTTTCAGTACATTAACTCAGAATACCTCATTAAGTTTTTTTTTTCTTTTGTGAAGCTGCACTGAAAAAAAACAAATAAGTTTTTTTATTTCTTTATGAATATTGATTCTGGAATGGCAAAAGTTGTGTTGAGCAAAAGGACTGAGCTGGGAGAAAGAAATCAGCTGATTTAGAACCTGCCCAGTTCTTGAACTCACTAATCTGATTAGAACATGTATTACAGATAAAGGTTTGGCCTGACTTGTTTATGGATGTTTATAGCAAAGCAGCTGAAAAAGGACATAGTGGATGTTGGATGTTGGAGAAGAGAATATAAGTGGAAGCTGGGGGGGGGAGTTCCCTCACTGTAGTTAACTGAATTTGTTAGTAAGAAGGAGAAGAGAATGTGGATAGTTTTGGAAATTGGAAAGAAAGATTAATAGTAAAAAGGGAAAAGTTACTCACGTAAAGTTGAAAGAAGAGAAGGTACGCTGAAATGGGAGGGCAGGTACATGAAATGGGCTGAAATGGGAGGCTGAAATGGGACAGGCAGGTACATGAAGGAAATGAATGTTGAGAGGGGATCAGTTATGTGTTTTATTTTTGGCTGATGTTGTGGATGGTACACAATGGCTGGACAGGTTGTGACATCTAGTGGTGAGGCCATTTCAGTACAGGCCTCAACTCTGGAAAATTTGCCTTGTCCTGTTTGAAATGATGGATGGGAGGACTCAGCCTGGAGGACTCGACGGAAGACCTGGCCTGGAGGACTCGGCCTTGTGGCCTGCGGAGGACTCGGCCTGCGGACTCGGTCCCTGAACTGGAACCAGTCAAGATGAGGACTTTCCCCCCCCCTTTTTTTCTCTGCTGTTGGGTCTCCTGTCTGTGACCGGAATGTACCTCAGGTCGGAACTGCTGGCCCTGCGCGATTCCCCCCTCGTGCAGGCATGGCCCAGTACAATCCCAAGGGCCGGCCTCGATGAAGGGGTGTGGGACCCCGAGAGGTGATGTGCAGCAAGGAAGCTAAAGAGGAAAAAATTGGAAGCTTTTTTAGAAGGATGTTTTAGCAAATTTTTAGGGGGTTCGGGGATAGCCAGGGGGGGCATGGGGGATGCCTCTCTGAGGCCAAGGCCAGACCTGTCTGAGGGGCGCGGCATTAGAACGGTGAGGGAGGAAGTTGGGGGGTTAGGGGAGGGTGGTTTGATAAGGACGGTCAGTGGGAGGGACAGATATGGCGGGAGCAGAGGACCATATCGGGTTTTGGGAGCACGCACACGCTG
>NW_015387374.1:236182-273909 GCF_001527695.2 Protobothrops mucrosquamatus | reverse complement strand
TCCGGATCTCCCCTCCTTCCGCCGCGCCCTCAAGACTTGGCTGTTTCAGCAGGCAGGACTGGCCTAGGGGGTATTTTAATTGGTTTTAACAAAATTTTAATAGAGCGGCCAATTCAAATATTTATTTTTAATTATTTTAGATTTGTATTTGGTATTTATGTGGGATTGTTTTAAACTGGCTGTAAGCCGCCCTGAGTCCCCCGGGAGAAGGGCGGGGTATAAATGAAATAAATAAATAAATAAATAAATAAATAAATAAATAAATAAATGGGAGTTGCACGAAGGTTCAAGAATGTCAATGAAGAAGAGAAGAATGTTACTCAGTATTTGCATAATCTGGTGCAGGTTTTGTCTTCTATTCCAGTACAGGCCCAGGCTGCCCTACCACCTGTCTCTGACCATTATTGCTTCTGGAGAGTGGGTTCAGGTGAAAAGAAATGTCACCTCTAAGTACCAGTCCTGAGTGGTCCCAACCATGCCAAGTCCTCTTGACCTCAACTGCAGTGAGAGTGAAGGAATTAAGGCATGAGTCCATGGAAAGTCCCATCATTCCCTCTCCAGTGACAAGCTCTGCAGCTAGATGGCTTGAAAGTGAAATTTCGATCTGCCTCGCCTGTTGAACTGTTTCCATCTAACTAGGAGAAAACTAGTTAGTTAAAAATGGACTGGACTACCCTGAACTTGTGTTGATAATGTATAGACTGTGTATTGCTACATTTTTTTTACTTTGTTGCTCCTGTTTCCCCCACACCTTCTTCAGAACATGGGCCCAATAATTAAAGGAACAAAAGGGAGTTGTGTTTGTAACAAGACTACATATTCCACTTGCAAAGTGGGGGATAGGGTCATTTGTTATGCTTCTGTCAATACAGTAAAGCCCTACCAACAACCTCAGACCTGGACATACGGAAGGACGCACAGACTATACCTCTTGAGAAGAATAACACGAGACTTATGGATAGTGCCAGAGTTTCCTTTGATGCATGTAAACCTATTGACTATAATCAAGCTAAATGGACTAAGTGTGGAGCGATGGGGTGGAAACAGGTCTACTCATTTCATGCAAAATACATTTATACATCCTACCCAACCTAACACAATCAAAGGAAGGAAAAATTCAATATGATTAAAGGAGTCAGCACTTCCTAGTGCAATGCTGATTCCTGCAACCCGGTGTGCTTTGAGATAACCAGACCAGCAGACTTCTCAGCATCATTTAGACCAGCTATTGATTGAACCGGACACAAATATGGGTTCAACGTGACAATTTATACCACCGTCCCAAAAACATTCTTGAGTTTTTCATTCTTTTTACAATGAACTGGAAACCACAATTGAAATTCCCTCAGTATCAAAGAATCTTTTTATTGATCTGGCCCAAAAGAATTGCTTCATTTCTAAATGTGACTGTTATGTGTGTGTGGGTACTAGCATGGGTGAACAATGGCCTTGGGAAGCACATGAAAATTTTTTTACTGCCCTGACTAGTCAAAATCTCACTGGGAAAAGCCACTAATAGACCCAACATGTGGACGCTGACCACTTCCATGGTGGGAAGCCTCTGTTTTAAAAAGGTTCTGGTAAAAACCCTGGGAAGACTTAGGTGTGAACATCTATTGTAGGTGAGCATCTCAATATCCTTTTGGTGGATTACCACCAAACTCTCATGGCAAACATTCCCCAACTGTCTACCTTATGGACCAATCTAACAGATGCCATCCTCAACTGGACTGCCCCAGATGGACCTACTACTTGGCAAGAAGATGGAATGTATAAGTTATAGGCCTCTTGTTTATATGCTTAATAGAATTGTTAGACTGCAAGCTGTATTAGAAATAATTACAAATCAAGGGCATTTAGAATAGCATAATGCTGCTTTGCTTCTCTATACTACGCTTGCGTAGGAACCTCCATTAGCCTGAGGCAAGAAGCATACGTACAGAAAGATAAAGAAAATTAATTGGTTAAAATAATACTACAAAAGAAAGTTTTGTAAAAAAAAAAGGGGGGGTATGGCTTTCCTTTTACATGTTGCTGCCTGTGTGTGGAGGAAATACATCCAGCTTCTTTGGAAACCTGGACAGCTATCATGGACACAAGCTGGTTTGGAGAGATCTTTGGTGATTGGCGAAGGGAATTTTTTTTGGTTATGTTAGCATTTAGAGGTCTTTTGGTTTCGCCATCTCTGATTCTGTTATCCAAAGAACAGTTACTTCTACCATCTCAGGGATCATAGCATCCTCTGTAAGTAGTGATAAACCCCATAAGCCAGCCAAGGTCCTATTATCACTGCAATAACAAAGGAATATATGTCATTGGTGACCAAGTAACAGAAAGCATTCTGTTACAAAATTAAAGGGGGGAATAAAGGGTTCTGGAACAAAGGGAAATTGTTTAGTCTAACTGATGCTTTCTTGCTTTTTGTAATCAGCTTTTGCACCAGGGAAATCTCATGCAAGGTGAGAAACATGTACATGGGTGCAATATACTGAAGGAGGGAATAAGGGAGTGTACAGGAATGATTGATGTCTTTTTTATGATGTAATGGCTCTATTGTCTGATTTTAATTGGCTAACAAAGTTTATAAAACAATGCTACCAACTTTCTAAGGTGTGGCACCTCTGGACGTAACTCTGCCAGCGTTCCAGATTGTTGGCCACCCAGCTGCTTAATTTGATCAAATTAAGTGCTGCTTAATCAAGAAGTCTCCGCTTGGATTATCTGACTAGATTCACATGATATCTCAAGTAAGGGACTGGGACCTTACTCTTCCAAAACATTAAATTGCAGGAAGCATTAAATATGAATTAATTCCCACTAAAATAAAAAGAACAGCTATACCACTGAAAAATTTTAGTGGTACATTGATACCACAGTTGATATGCTGCAGTAGCAAGTATAAAACTGCAACAGGGGAGATATGCATTTCAGCAGTTGACATGCACTCCCTGAATTGCTCTATTTCTTGAGACTGTATCCCAGGGGTCACAAAAGATAGGGACTTTCCTTTTCCAAAACTGAAGTAAGATCTCCAATTTTAGATTCATGGTCTTGCCTTTTCACTAGCTTCCTAGGAAATGCTTTCCAAGGCAGAGATAAAGAGATAAATATATTTGTTCTAAAAACATTCAATAACATTCCACAATGCTTCCAAATTCCTACAACCATCCGGACCAATACATTTAGACAATACATAGTTTAAATTAATTTAATCCACTTGATATAATAAAATCCCTTCCTTTGGGGAAAAAATGGATTTGAATTAATTTTTCCATGTCATTTTATGCTGGTTATTATAAAGCAGTAAGACCAAATAAGAAGAAAAAGAAAAAAATAATAAAAAAAACTCATCAGTTGATAGATTATGAAGAAAATTCAAGTAGAAAGAAGGAAATTAAGGTTAGCAATCTAGCACTTTCTGATATTTTACACGGTAGATCACATAATCTCTTCGATTAATCATTCTGCCTGAGGTTTACCTTATACTACTATAAAATATTCCAAAGCAATTTTTATAAATTACATATTCACGTTTCTAAACTGAGCATATTTTTGAAATATAATTGTTTTGTCTTCTGCAATTAAAGCAATCCAAGACATGCAGATTTGGTGGAGAAGATATTTATAATGGATGAGAATTGCTTCTTTTTTGTTTTTCAAAGAAGGTGAAAACCTCTTATTAATTTTTGACAGTGCTTCTATTGTCTTTTTTATATTAAACAATTACCTAATCAGGGTAAGTAATATCCATAGTAAAATAGTAAAATACTAAATATTTTATATTCTTTCCCACTATGATTATTTTCCAAAGTACCACAACAGGAATTTTCCATAATAAATATTACTGTTAATCACTCAAACTGGTTAATTTGGAAGAAAAAGCTAAATCTGATGCAAGAACAGGCCTCATTCTGGTAAACATGTTTTCCCATCCCCCCCCAAAAAATCCAATCCCTAAAATCCTTGCTTATTAACGTTAGTTTTATTTCCAAAGAAGAACTGAATCCAAGTGCAAATACTCAAATGCAGCTAGTAAATCTCTACTATTACTTACCATTAGATGTTGTGCTGGAGGCTGCAGCTTTCTCACTGACCTCTGTTCGAGTGGGGTATTTCACTATGGGATTCTCAATCTTTTTCTTCTCACTTGTGACAGAGCTATGGGATTGAGCTTCCATGATGACTTCTCATTACTTCAGTTCTCTTCACGCAAATATCTGCATTAACAAACACATCTGTAAGACTTCCTTCAAAAAGCAGGAAAAGGCCAGATAAAAACCCTGCCATATTTCTCTTTCAAAAGACATGTTGCTTATTAGCCCTTAAAACACACAGACCAACTCATAAATTCCATCAAATCAACTCTAATTTATTACCTTTATACCCTTATCCTGAACTTTTACAAGAGCTAGAAGTTAGGCTGAAAAGGGATGAAATCAGCATAGAGAGCTTAATTTATATCACTTGTATTATCCACTTCAAGATGCTGAGCTTGTCATATGGAAAGCTGACAGACCAGGTGCAAAACCCAAGAGCTGCACAATGGGGTGATCTCTGTTATTTGCCCCTGCTCCTGCCCATCTAACAATTCAAAAGCATGCAAATGGGAGTATATAAATAGGTACCACTTCAGTGGAAAAATAACAGTGTTCCATACACCTCAATGTATAGTCATGCTGGCCAAATGACCACAGAAATGACTTTGGACAAAGCTAGCTCCCTTGAAACAGAAATAAAGCGCTTCTCCTAAAGCTGGACATGCCTGGACGGGGGAAACCTTAACCTTTACTAATTTTTCATTTTTTTTACATTCATGACTTAACATTTATATTTTTTATAAATAATATATAACAAATATTGTAAATCTTTAACATATTTGCATAAGAATATTTTGAAAAATTATCTTTCTTGCTCTGTTCCAAGATTCCAAACCTAGTAGCTGAGGACCAATATTTTAATTATGTAAGATTAGGCAGAGGTTGACATATAAGTATCAAGCTCCATTTTCCATGTTTCCCCCAGCTGCTAAAACTGCACGACTTCCCAATGCCACCCTTTAGTTTAAGGATATTTTCACTTAATTATATCTGTATAGGATTATCTCTTTCACATGGGAACAATTTACTACTTCTCCTGCTGGAAGACGACTATAAATTCTCAAAATTCTTGGGAATGTTTATGTCCTTGGTATCATTCGCACTCTCTACATATTCTGAAAACTTTTTAGTTGAATGTGCCTCTTCTGATGACTATACCATTTTAAGTAAGTCTATCAACCCACTAAACTCTTCTTTTCCCGCCTCTCTTTCATTCTTTTTCCATTCTAGCTTATCTTTCCTTTCTGTCTCCTTCTGGTCTTCTTCCTCTTAATTAATCAATTAATTTCATTAATTTGGTGTAGGCTCTAATAAGTCTGGTTTCTGTAGCCAATTCCTGCAAAAACTGAGCCCTGTGAGAGCCAAACCTCCTTCATTTTGCAACCTCTTTTGAAGCTAAAGCTTGTTTTCTTTTCATGGAGTGTTTAATGAACTCCCTGAGTTTAAGCCCCCCTCACTTGTGTGGTTGCCATCTTTGTTGGATATCTCACCTTTATGGACACCCCACCTTTTGGATAGACAAAAAGAAATTGATCTGCAAAAGACAGCTACAAACTCTAAAATTTCACATCCAATTAAATTGTTATAGCAATAATTGTTTATGTTAACAGTTCAAGAAATAGAAAGAAAGCTGAATTATGTGAAACAAAGTCACTTTGAGTTTGCAAATAAACCAGGAAGATGGTTCGCATATAAAATAAGAGGAAAGGAAAAAAACAATGATCGAGAAAATTTGTGAAGGCAACAGTGTAATAACAGACAATGTGCTTATCAAAAGTCTTTTCATAATTTTTATTCCAATTTGTATAAAAAGCAGCAGCTAGATATGTCTAAAATAGATGAATATCTGCTAAGACAACAGTTGCCTAAACTTTCACAAATTCAGAGACAACTGAATGACCCTATAACTGTCTTTGAAATATCACAAGCTATTAAAAAATGAAGGCATATATTCATGAAGATCAATCTGACTTTCTGCCAGAAAGACAGTTAAGAAATAATATGAGGACTGCTTTAAATATTATTGAATACTTACAATATCATAATGAGAAATAGGCAGTTCTAATATTTTTAGATGGAGATAGGGCTTTTGACAATCTAAGCTGGACTTTTATGTTTAAAGTGCTAGAAGAAATGGATTTTGGAGAGAATTTCATTCAAGGAGTCAAAGCTGTCTATACGTCACAGCAAGCAAAAATTGTTATCAATGTAATTTAATCAATTTATGTGAAATTCAAAAGGGTACAAGACAAGGATGCCCCTTAACTCCTTTGTTGTTTATTTTGTGTTAGAAGTTTTAAACAGAGATATTAGGCAAGATGAGAAAATAACATGTATAAGTATCAAGTTTATAAACTGAAGGCATTTGCTGGGTCTTGCAGGTTATATTCCTGCAAGACTCAAAAAATAACAGAGAATATTTGATGAGGAAATTAAATGAATTTGAGGCTTTAGCGCATTTTAAAATAAACAATCAGAAAACAACAATGCTGATTAAGAATATAACCTCTCAGGACTGTGATATATTGACTAAAAAGTCTGGTTTTGGGGTCAAGAAAAAGATGAAATATTTAGGGATTATGTTGACAAACACAAACACAAAACTATTTCAAAATAATTATGTGACTCTTTGCAATGATATATAAATAAGAATTTACAAAGATGGTACAAGTTGCACTTATCACTATTGGCTAGAATTTATGTAATTAAGATGAATGTTTTACTAAAGATGCTTTTTCTGTTTAGACATTACCAATACTTGCAACCGATATTCCATTTAAACAATGGCAGAGAGATATTTCCAAGTTTATATGGCAAGGGGAAAAAACTTAGAATTAGATATAAACTATTGCAAGATGCTAAAGAAAGAGGGGGTTTGGGTCTACCAGACTTAAATTTGTATTTTGATGCTTGTTGTTTAGTCTGGCTAAAAGAATGGGTGAACCTCCAGAACAAGAGGCTCCATGATTTAGAACAGGGGTTCCCAACCAGGGGTGCTCGCACCCCCTGGGAGTGCAAGATGATATTCCAGGGGTGCGAAAACCTGTGTTTAGAAGTTTCAAAATTATAGTGTATATGCATAATTTGTTATTTTGAATTTTTGTAAGGAGTGAGAGAATATATCAGAAGCGTTCTAGGGGTGCGGGGTATAGAAAAGGTTGGGAGCCACTGATTTAGATGGTCATGAACTCAGGTTTGGATGGCATGGTTATTTATAGTATGGCAAAGTTAAAATAAATGTTGATTTCAACAACCATTTTGTTAGATGTGCCATTCTAAGAGTTTGGAATAAATATAAAAGAAGGTTTTCTACAAAAATGCCTCTTTGGGTGTCTCCCCAGGAAGCCTTTTTTAGAAAATAAAATGGCGGTGAAGCTGGACTGGTGGACTTATGGTAAAATAATATCTTTTATTTTGGGTGACCCCACCTTCAAAATGAAATTCAATGGTGAGAAAAGTCAGGTTTTACACCTAGGCAAGAAAAAATAATTGCATAGCTAAAGAATAGGTGTACCTGGCTCAACAGCAGTAATTGCAAGAGATATCCAGGAATCCTAGTCAATGGCCACTTAAACATGAGCCAGCAGTCTTCTGCAGCCACCAAAAAAGCCAATGCAGTCCTAGGCTGCATTAACAGAGGGATAAAATCAAAATCATGTGAAGCATTAATATTGTTTGTTAATGCCTTGGTAAAACTACACCCTTGGTAAAACTACATCACAGCTTTGTTTTGTTGGTTAGAGAGAGGACTTAAAAGAGGCAGGACAACAGAAGCAAAGATTTTCTAGGCAGCCTGCCCTCTCACATAGGAATATAATAAGGATACCCATTTTTTTGAGTTTCCATCTTTAATGCTATATGTAAAAGATATTTAACTCAAAAGGAGTTGTTTCCAAATGATATAGAAGAAACTAAAACTAAAACTTACAAAAGAAGCTTGATATATTCCCTGTAGACACATTCCCACAAGCCAAAAGCCATCTGTGAATAAGAGATTGGGCAGAAAGCCAACTCGTGCCTTCTACTTTCTGTAAAGCTAAAGCTAAACTGATCATCCATTTGACTCTCAATCCAAATATTTAAACTTTGCCATTTACATCAGTCTAACCAAGCCACAATGAATTGTATCTTCAAGGATGATTGTGTAAACAGTTCATTTTGTTTGTTTTAGAAATATAAGGCTAAAAAGGATTGTTGAAGTATGACACCTGGAAGAGAAAAAGAGAGTGAGGAAAGAGACAATGAGAGACTGATCTCTAGTTAAATGTAAAACCATTCAACAGCCCTACAATGTAATATACCACACAGCAATATATTGCTATACTAGTTTGAATCTTCTATTTTTAGGATCATTTGTTGCTGCTAGCTCTTTCAATAGTTCTGTTATTCACATAACCCACTAGTTTCCAAGAAGACTAACACAATTTGCACATCTGTGTAATGACAGCCTGATACCCATACAAAAATAATCCAGGAAAGAACAGAGGTTTTCTGGACTGCAAATTCTGCCCAGCAGCTGACAATATGTCCTAGCAAGTTTTATAATCAAGAATTATTTTCTATTCAGCTTAGAACAAATGTAGGATTTATATTTATATATTCATTTTAGCTATTTAACTTCTCTCTCTCTCTCTCTCCCTCTCTCTCTCTCTCTCTCTCTCTCTCTCTCTCTCTCTCTCTCTCTCTCTCTGTGTGTGTGTATGTATGTGTGTAGAACACAAGCAGCCCACAGTAGTTACAAAACGAAATAAGCTAAAGCTAGAAGTGATCTCCAATACCTTAAGGGATCTACAACCGGTCTTTATAAATATTTTTTTATCAATAAATCAATTTAACATTCAATTAGCTTTGGAGCTAATTAAAAAGTGTTGCTTTTCCCTTCAGAACACATAAGAAGCTGTCACACTGTAAGGATTTACAGCATTTTATTTTATTTGCTAAGTGCAATTTCTTCAAAAAAAAACAACCCTACATTTCTAAATTACTTGATCAGAACAAACTGATTTCATTTTTTAATACTTTCAGTATTTCCACCTTAAATATTTTATAGCTGATTTTTTTTACAAATTGAAAGGCAGATAATAGCCTACTCATTGAATGACAAAATCATATCCTACTAATCCTCATAGGCTACAATCAGGAATATCTGGAAATTTTTATAAGTGGCTTATCATTAATCTCCTTAAAAGAAAGTTAAGGCAGGAAATTTTAAATTCTACATTATCTAATATTGCTGAACACACACAAAAAAGAGATTGTAATCTGTATTTAAGCAGAGTGAACCTTAGTTCTCATTAATGTGGGTGTATTTTTGCAGTGCCTAACAGATATCCAATGTGCATTATGTCACTTTTGCTATGCAATATTACTTTAAACTTCAGGTGAGAGGTTGCTTATTTCAACACTCTATGCAATGTGAAAAATCTATACTCATCTCAAATGAAAATCTTTTACATAACTCTGTGTACCTGCTGCCATATTAAATGTTTTCACTTGGAGTCACTACTTGTTTACATCTTCAAAACAGTGGCAATTTTAAGTTATTCACAGGTGATGTTATAGGGATACTTTTCCACTCTTGAAACATTTCATATACTGTAGTTGGAAATGTAAGTTAATTATGCTATAAAAAGTAGAATAGTAAAAAGTAAAACTATTTTGAATTCATTAGATTTTCTGCCAGTAAGTAAGATTACATAGGAATGAATGCTGAATATTTAAGCATCTGTATTTATTTTAAAATAATTTTAAACACTTCAAATAAAGAAATAAAAAAATCATTACTAAAATTATTTTGCAAATTAAAGAAAATTTAGCACATTAAACTATCTGTATTTTTTATCTTTTATCTTTTTTACCTTTTTATTATTTTTTATCTTTTATCTTAAATTTGTAGCTGACTTAATATTTTTATCTTTTATCTTAATTGGTAGCTTACTTAGATATCAGCGCTATGAAGTTCAAAGTAAGAGTTAGAGTTTACATAGCCCCAAACCTTTTCAGATCTATCTTAAATCACCAAACAAAATATTAAACTGGAAAGAGTGAGAAATTTTTTTGTCTTTTTTTTGTCCTCATTTTATCTATCTGAAAGTGGAAGGAAGGAAAAGATAATAATAGAGTTTTGACATTTCCTTGATTCTACTATCTGAATTATAACTCTTCTTATTTATATGGCTGCCCATCTCACCTTGTTGGCTCTGTACATCTAACAGAAGTTAAAAATAGGTGTGTTTGTGTGTATCTGTGCATCTATGTGTTTCTGTTTCAGTGTTTCTGTGTATGAGTGACATTTGTGTATATTACTGCTCTATTATCTCAAATAAAAGGAAATACCAACTGAGATCACTAGTAGATATTATTTGGGTGGGGGAGGGGGATGGTGTTCTCATTTGGCATCCTTGTGTCCAAATAATATTGTAATAATAACTTTGCCCAAAATGTATTATTGAAAAGCAGCAAAAAAATTACTTGCTTTGTAATTATCATATAATTCTGCTATTTCAATAAATGTAAAATATTTGAATAATAACAAAGATGAAGAGAAATGGCTAGAGAATAGTAAGTTTTATGTGTCCATTTTTCCTCTCCTGGTATGGAAGAACTCCTCAAAGCACACAAAATGTCTGTAATAGAAAGTAAGCAAACACTTTTACTCACAGTTGTCAACTTTAAGATGCTCACTAGGGAATTCTGAGAGTTGAAGTTACTAAGGTTGTAAAATGAATGAATTATGAATTAGTCCAGATACTAGAAAATATTTTATGCTTTTCTTCAAGAAGCATAGAAAAGAAAAGAAGTCCTAATTACAGAGAGTTCATTCATGGCTAGAGAGCAAATCATATCATGACATTATCCAAACACTACCTGAAGTGAAAAAAATTAAATTTGGGGCACAAAACCCCCTTATTTTAGTTTTCTTCTTTTTTTTAGGATATACTTCTTTATATTCTTAAGAATAGCACAAAGCTCTTTATGAAGAAATTCTACAGATTTGAAGAATGATTTCACAGTTTGTTTTTAGTATTGTTTACTTTATTGAAATAGACTACTATTTCTTAGGATTTAACTATATGAGCCTATTCCTGTCTAAACATAGTATCTATTGTTTACTACTAAATTTGTAGTTTCTATTTTTAATCTTTTTCCTGCTTCCCAAATAGCAAAAGCTAAGATATGCACACATAATAATACAAGGTACAGCAGTTTGCGTCTTTTGGTCTTTTCTGATTAACAAGTGTACTTGCAAGCAAACTTTTACAATCATATAAAACAATTATTATTACCTAATCTTAAACAAAATTCACTTTGAAACAATAGCATATGTTATCATATTTTGAAGTACTTATTTTTAGGTTTTTTTCTTTAAAAATATTTTTTGCAGTTCTCAACCTTGTTTTTCAACATGGAAAAGATTGCTTCTTAAGTTACTACCCCTGCCAGAATGATTGCAGTGCAGAAAAAAAAGCAGTTCTGAACTTTCATAGGCTAAAAAAAAAGAGGGATAAACATTCCTACATGAAAGCAAACACTCATGGTTTTTTTCCATTCAACCATGCCTTATTCTTCTGCAATTTTCCCGCAGGCTTCAGCCCATTCAACAAATTAATCTGAGCCCCGGTTTCAAGGTAATCCTTCCCAGACCAACAACCTGTTTCCAGGTGCATCTCTGGTTTTCAAAACATTAACATACAAGCCTGCAATTTATACTTTATGGTAAAACTTAAATGATTCAAACAAGTTACTAGTACATGATCATTCAAGAAACAGAAATAATACATTTGAATGAAAATTCAGATAACTACCTCAGATATATTCTGCACACTTCCAAAACTAAAACAACGAAAGTTTAACTCTTTTCCAAATCCAGAAAAGACTAACCAGTCTTAGTCAATTTTAAAAAGTGCCAATGTGAAGTAATCAGGCAAATTCAATTGTGAATCCTTTTACATACTATTTGATTTTGGGGAGGAAGTGGCACAGATACCAATTTACTTTTTCTTGCATCAGCAGAAAATGCTCACCTGAATTCTAACAGTTGATATTAGATTTTGGACACTTGAATTAGAAAAATCTATATGAATAAGTACCAGAAGGAAACAAAGAAATTATTTACTACCAATAAAGGAGAATATTTGTAGCTCAAGAGTTAAATAAAAGGTCCTTGATACTCTCTTAGCTTTGTTGTTTTCTTGCAGATGTTTCATTACCCAAACTAGGTAACATTATCAGTGCTAGTAAGAAATGGGGTTTGCTCTCAGTTTATATTTCTAGTGGCCTGCCCTGGGGTGGACTTAGAGGTTCTTTGGTTGAACTGTTTAATGTTGGCTTGTTTGGCAGATCCTTGATTGGGATATGGTTTACTTGAATGTTGGTCTGATGTTAATCTTGATGTTAATCTATGCTGATCTGGATGCTGATTGCTGATGAGGAGATATTTTGGTATTTTGCTAGCTTTTTGGCTTGTTGATTGTCTCTTTTGCATAGTCTATAGGTATTGTTTATATCTATTTGTCTATATATGGCTAACTTTTCAGAATGCCAGGCTTCTAGAAATTCCCTGGAGTTTTTGGACTTAGCTGGATCTAGGATGGTCAGAGTTTCCCAATTGAAACAATAGTTAAGTCTGCCCATATGTTGTGAAATTAAAGGATTTTCATCATGTCTTCTGACTGCTAGTTGGTGTTCATGGATGCATTCTGCCAGTTTTCTGCCTGTTTGTCCCACACAGTAGCTGTTGCAATCATTACACTGTATGTTGTAGATTACTCCTGTTTTTATTTCTGAGACTGCTGGATGTTTTAGTTTAATTAGGAAGTTTTGAAGGTACAGTTGGCTGGTGCGCTACTCTGATTCCATGTAGTTATAGTAGACTGTTGGCAGTTTCTGAGATGTTCTTGATATATGGCAGTGTTATTCTTTTTTAGGGCTTGTGTTGGTTGTGCTGTATTGGGTTTCAATCTTCATGTACTTGGCTAAGTCTGATATGCTATGGAGAAATGTGGTCATAGATTCTTTGGCTAATTCTGGATCTATGGAGAGGAACAGTGCTGAGACATCAAATGAGACCATGATTTCATTCTCATCTATAGTTACATCTTTGATTGTTTGAAGGCACTGTAGCAGAGAGTTGATGGAATGTTTGCATCCTCTTGTGAGATGCCCAAACTTTTTTGTTAATTCTTTTGTGATGTTTTATGTAGATATCTCTACATACATCACAAAATGATGTAATGATATGATTGGACAAAGAGGTGTGTCAGACTTGTGTATGTTAGGGTGTCTATAGAAGCATGGGAGGATGGGTCTACTGCTTCTCATCTGTTACTGTTCTTCTTTGATAATTTGGCATTTCTTAGTGAGATCACTGAGAGTTCTCTTGATCCAGTTATCCAGTTTTTATATTGTGTTAGTATTTACTGGAATGTAATTTCTTTGTCTTCTAGTAGTTCTTTTGCTACTATATTGTTATCTGTCCATAATAACAGTGATTCAGTCTTTATCTGTGGGAATGATGATGATAGTCTGGTCCTTTTTTAGGTTTCTGAGAGCTGCTTTGTCTTCTGTTGTGAGATGATTCTGTTTTCATTTTCTTCTGGTCTGTGGAATGATGGTTTGTCTGATGTTTTCTTAGACCTCATGGGAAGTCCAGTAGTTTTAAATGTTCCTTCTAGATCTGCAAAGAATTCCAGGTTATTGGTATCATTGTGCTATAGTTAAGTCCTTTTTATAGAATCTTGTGTTTTGCAGTGGATAGTGGATGGCTGGACATGTTGACTATCCATTCAGGCTCTGATGCTTCTTTGATTCTAGAACTGAATTTGAGTTTACTTTGCAGCTTGATTTTTCTTTTTCTGGCATGTGTCTGGGAACTACTTAGGATGGTAGTAGCCAATCTTTCCATGTGCTCTGATGTGATAGTCTGCTCCAACTATTCCTTGAGGTTCACTTTCTTGGGCTAGTTTCCATCCAGCTGAACAGTTGGTTGGAGGTTTGTATCTGATACTGGTAGGTAGGGCATGCTTTCATAGAAATTCATAAAGGAAGAAAAGTTGTTCCTTAGTGGAACTGGGTGGCCTGGGTGGAATTGCAATGGAAACTGTGACCATCCTAGACCAAACCAAGTCTAAAAACACTAGGGAATTTCTAGAAGCCTGACACTCTGACTAATTACTTACTTATGGAGATGAAGTAGTGGAGGGAGTGGAAGCTATAAGGAATTTTGATGGCGAGCAACTATGCCATATTAGGATTCACTATAATGCAGACAAGGGTAACTGAACAAGGTTAGAGTAATGTTTTAGATTTTAAGAGAGCTGACTTCAAAAAATTAAGAGACGCATTTCAGAGTTGGCAGCACTATTAGCTTCTCGAAGCCTGGATCATCTTGATGACCTTTTGTGAATATGTCTCCCCTTCTAGGAGGCTCCGTTCAAGTACCAGGTGGCTAGTTGGAGCCACTGCGGCTCTGGGTGTTGTAGAGCCCCCTGGCTGAGTGAGATTCAGTCCTGGGGAATCCTCCATGGGGGTGAGACTGAAAGACTTATGAGGTCAGCAAACCAGGGCCATCTTGGCCAGTGTGGCACTATGAGTATCACCTCTGCTTGTTCCTGTAATATCTTCCTGATGGTTGCCTGCATCAGAGAGAGAGGTGGGAAGGCGTACAGCAGTCCCTTCAGCCAGTGGCTCTGGAGCGCGTCTGCTCTCTCTGCTCCCAGTGACGGGAAGCGGGAGAAGAACCTCGGGAGCTGGGTATTCCTGGGACTGGCGAATAGGTCCAGTACCAGATGGCCGAACCTCTCTGATGCTTCTCTGAAGAAAGATGGGTGCAGTTTCCACTCTGAGTGATCTACTGTTGCCCTGCTCAGAAAGTCCGCCTGTTGATTTGCCTCTCCTGATATGTGCTCGGCCCTGAGCGAGGCTAGGTTGTTCTCTGCCCATGCTCTCATCGATTAGGCCTCAGTCATGAGGGATCTGGACCGTGTGCCTCCCTGTCGGTTGACATGGGCTGCCACGTTGTCCCTGAGCACTAGTACGTGCTGATCCGCCAGTGTTGTGGAAGTGGCGGAGGACCAAGTGTATGGCTCTGAGCTCTAACCAGATTATGTTGTGTCTTAGGTCCTCCTTGGACCATTGGCCCTGAGCCAGTTGCGATTGTAGGTGTGCTCCCCAGCCGAACAGGCTGGCATCCGTGGTCAGTATGACTCGGTTGGGTTCGTTGAACATGTGTCCCCTCTTCACTGATGGGGACGACCACCACTGGAGCGACTTCAGAACCCTTGGTGGCACCCTTACTCTCTGGTTGGAGGAACCTGTTCCCTTCTTTTGAAACGGAAGCAGGAACCATTGCAGGTCCCTGGAGTATAGTCGTGCCCAGGGCACAATTGCTAAGCATGAAATCATCTTTCCCAGCAGGTGGGAGAGTGTAGCCAGTGTGGAGACTCGTTTCCTTCAGATCTGTTTGACCAGAGCCCGGATGCTGCCTTGACGCTCTGGAGAAAGGTAGACCTCACCCCTTAGTGTGTCTATCACGGCTCCCAGATGAAGGAGGCGGGTTGAAGGAACTGTCTGACTCTTTTGGAAGTTTACTGAGAACCCGTGAGCCTTAAGAGTCCTTAGGGTCAGAGCCAGATCTGACTGTGCTGTCTGGACTGAGGAGGATTGGATAAGAATGTTGTCCAGGTAGCACTGGATGCACATGGGAATGGTTCATAGGTGTGCAGCAAGAGCCGCCAGAACCTTTGTGAATACTCTGGGGGGCGAAGAAACTCCCAAGGGCAGGGCCCTGTATTGAAAATTCTGGCCTGCATGGCAGAACCTGAGAAACCTTTGATGCACCGGAAGTATGGGAATGTGGAGGTAAGCCTCCGTCAGATCTATGGAAGTCAGAAAGTCTCCCCTTCTGACGCCTGCTAGTATTGACTAGAGAGTCTGCATTTTGAACTTTCTGTATGCCAGGTGATTGTTCAGAGTTTTTAGGTCTAGAATTGCTCTCCACCCCCCCCCCCCCGAACTCTTTGGGACTATAAATAAGATAGAGTAGAATCCCTGCCCCTGTTGTCCCATTTGCACCGGTTCTATGGCCTGGATGTCCAGGAGGTGCTGGATGGCCTCCTTGATGAGGCTCCCCTTGATCGGATTCTTGGGTGATGGGCAAGGGACGAAGTGGTTCGGGGGTTTGGAGATGAATTCCAGTGAGAGGCCAAATCTGATAGTGTTTAGGACCCAGAGGTCCATGGTGGTGGCCTGCCATCTGTGTGCAAAGAGAGCCAGCCTGCCACCAATGGGGGAGCCCTCCCCGCCGTCACTTGGATTTGCGAAAGGGACAGCCCCCCGTTCCTCAAAAGGGCCGCTTTGACTGGAATTGTTGTCTCAATCTGTCCCTGTTATCGGTTCTGTCACCCTGTCTGTCTGATCTGGGCTGATAGGGACAGGAAAAAGAAGCGGGCTCTGGGCCTGCTTCTGATCAAAAGAGTTGTCTGTGAGGGAAGGAGGAGGCTCTCCTTTCTGTCCTCCTTGTTCTTGTTCTTGTTCTCTATTAGATAAGCGTTGAGGGACTCACCGAAGAGCAAGCCACCCCTGTAGGGTGCAGCGGCCAACCGCCACTTTGCCTTGATGTCGGCTCGCCATTGTCTGAGCCACAATAGTCTGCATGCTGAGATGTTGGATGCTATTGCCTTGGCAGAATAGTTTGCGGCATGTAATGATGAGTCTGCCATAAATTCAGCTGCCGCCACTAACCTTCTTAAGTCATGGTGAGTTCTTTCCTCCTCAGGGAGATCCTGGCCTGGAGCTGGCGCAGCCAAAGCAGCGAAGTCTTGGCAAAAAAGGAGTTAGATATGGCTACCTTGATTGCCCACGCTGAGGCCTGGTGTGTTCTGCGGAAGGTGAGCTCCACCTTCTTGTCCTCAGACTTCAGAGCCTCTACCATATCCCCAGATACTGTGGAATGGCAAAATAGGGCCGCCAGTGGCTCATCTACTGCTGGAACATCTATTACCTCCAATAAGGCCGGGTCTATGTTGAACAGCTTCTTATCTGTCCCCCCTATTGGAGAGAAAGACCCCGGAGTCCCCAAGTTTTTTTGGATTGTATCAAAGAAGAGAGGGGGACAAGGGATAAATTTTTGTGTGTAGGTGGGTTGTGTAAAAACCTTGTTATTCGTGTCCTGGGATGCGGAGGGTCCCTCCTGGGGAAACTTTGGTCTTATAACCCTTGTGGTGCTGCTGGTCTTGTGGAGCAGGGATTTAAATAATGTAGGATTGAAGAGGCCTACAAATGGTGGGGGGTCAGGGGAGATATCATCATTCTCTGATAGTCCCTGGTCCAAGTGTTCATAGTCCCCCGTCGGAGACCTACTTTTGGAGGAGCGAGAAGAAGAGACTGATTCCTGGTATGTGGAGCCCTCCTCTTGTGAGAGGTAGGATCGGCTCCTTTATATGACTGATCCAGTTCTAGACCTCTGGTGTCTTGTAGAAGCCATGGCCTGCACGACAGCCTGAGATATGAGAGCCTGTAGGTGCTCTGATGATAGCGCTCTCTGACTGTCTGAGGGCCGGGCCCCTTCTGTTGGCTGAGTACTTGGTACCTCTGGGCTCCCGGGTTGTTGCTGATCTGCACTGAGCTCCCTTGGCAATTGAGCCCCCCTTTCGAAAGGGAATGAACTTGGCTGGCTGGAGTTTTAAAAACTCAAGCCGAAAATGGTGGCTGCAAGTCTTTTGTTTCTAATGGTTGCCATTGAGAGGGCGCTCTCTGCAGCTGGCATGGTTGTGAGCCGATATTAGACTGCTTGGCTAAGTTTGGCTGTGTCGAGGGAACCCAGAAACAGTGGCTCAATTTCCAGGGGGGGGGATTTCTGCTTCCCGGTCTGAAGCCACACGGCGATGAAAATGGCGACCGGCTTCTCCGACGATCAGCTGGGGTTGAGGGAAACCCCTGCGATTCAACGATCAGCTGGAGTTGAGCAGAAAGAACCTCGCAGTTCGTGAATTTAGCTCGAGATGGCAGCGAAAAAACCGCTTGCTCGTCTCCCGGCTTCTCTGACGATCAGCTGGGGCTGAGGGAAACCCCTGCGGTCGATTCAGCTGGAGATGGCAGTGAGAAGCTCACTTGCTCATCTCTCACCCTCCCCCGTTTTAAAAGGAAAAGGGAAAGGAAGGAAAATAAGGAAGAATACAAGCTGATCTAGAGATCTGTCCTAGAGACAAATTTGTGTCCTTATGCGGTAGAGACTAAGTCAAGACTGGGAGTGGTCTCAGGAAGAGGGGGCGTGGTGATTTGGTTGACTTAATCTATATGGGCAGAAGACAAGCAAAACCCATTGGTGGATTCTCCACTCGTCATGCTGGAGAACTGCTTAATTCTTTTTCTGCATCTGTCTTTATGCAAAAGGAAAAAAATAGATAAACATTGAAAGTATACCATAAATGGAAATGCTAGAGAGAGAAACAGTTCAGAATGCTTGGGAAACTCTGGAAAAGTGAGATAATAAATGACAATCAAAAATAATACCACAGAGAAAAAAAACAAGATGAGACTAACATGGTTGCTGAGAGACAAAAGGGACAAGTATAAAAAAATGGAAAGAGGGACTTGTAACTAGAGTAGAACACCAGTAAATAGCCTAAAACGGCAAGGATGGAGTCAGGAAGCTTAAGACTCAGAGTGAACTAAAATATGCAACATATGGCAAGAATACAATAAAAAGAAATCTTTCAATTATGTAAAGAGCAATAGAAAAAGTTAAGGAAACGGTCCACTAGTTTAAAAAAAATGGCAAGATGACAGACAGCAGGGAGAAAGCAGAACTGCTTAATTCTTTTTCTGTATCTGTCTTTATGCAAAAGAAAAAAAATAGATAAACCTGTCAAAACAGTACTATGGGAAACAGAAGAGGAATGCAAGTCAAAGTCATTCCAAACCACAAGATGGGTGGCAAATAAAAATAATAATAAATAAAAATAACTAAGGAATGATTAGAGAATACTTAGTTGCTCTGAATGAATTCAAACCTCGTGGCATGGTTTACACCCCAGAGTACTGAAGAAGCTGACACATGTGATTTCACAAACCATGGGATGAAATCCTTGGAGAGCTCCTGGAGGATGGAAAAGTGTCAGAGGACTGGAAAAGAGCTGATGTGGTTCTAATCTTTAAGGGGTGGGGGGTGGGGGAGGTGACTATAGACCAATCTATTTGATACATGATTAATATTTCAGAAAAGATAATCAAGCTCCAGGTTTATGAACAGTTAGAAGGAACATTTAGAAGTGGTTACTAGCACTTCTACCAGCATGGGATTGTTAAGAACAGATCATGCTAAACAAGTCTTCTTTGATAAAATGAATAAATTAGTGGATCAAATAGATGCTCTGGACATTATATACTTAGATTTTAGTAAGTATTTAGTAAAATGGACTACAACTACTTCTTGGTAATGAATCAACTGTACCCAGCATGTAATCTTAAATGGAATTATACCTATGCAGAGTGAAGTATGCAGTGGGTTTTCTCAAGGTTCTATCTTGGGCTCAATACTTTTCAACATTTTTATAAATGACCTAGATGAGGAGGTTGAAGGGGCACTCATAAAATTTGCAGATGACCGAAAACTGAAGAAAATTGCTAATACTTCAGAAAATAGACTCAAGATTCAGAAGGAACTTCACAGACTAGAGCATTGAACCCTATTTAATAAGATGCAGTTCAGTGGAGAAAAAAATTAAGATAGAATAGAATATCTTTATGGTCACTGTGTAACTCACAATTAAATTAAGTGTTGTCCACAGTGCATACTATCCACAAGTAAAAACCACAAATAAGAACATACATTATATACACACATCCTTCACATTCTATTCACCATTATGCTGCCCCTAATTTTGCACTTCAATGTTGCACTATACTGTGGTATTTAATATGGTTACAGTTCTGGGATAAAAACTATTTTTCAGCCTATTTGTCTTTGTTTTTATTATCCTGTATCCTCTGCCAGATGATAATAGTTCAAAAAAAGAATGTCCAAGATGAGTCTTTAAGAATATTTTGAGCTTTCCTAAGACAACGGAAACAGTATAGTTTGTCCGGTGAGGGAAGGAGAGTGCAGCCAATAATCCTCTGGGCGATGGTAATGACCCTCTGGAGTGCTTTCCTATCTGCTACTGTGCAGCAAGCAAACCACACACAAATGCAATAGGTTAGAATGCTCTCTATGGTCACCAGGAGTTTTTCATTCAGTTGTTATTTCTTGAGAAGTCTCAAGAAGGGGCGTTGTCTTACCTGAACGCCTTTTCTCAGCATGATGATGGAGAATCCACAATAAATGGGTTGATCCTTGTCTTCCTGCCAGAGATCAAGTCAATCAACCTTTGCCACGCCTCTTCCCTTGGGATACAAGACCCAGTCTCAACGAAGGCGTAGCCGTTAATGACCTTACAATGTGCTGGCTGAAAACCCCGACACAGGACCTGACGGACCTAAACAAGGGGGATGGATTCTCCATCGTCATGCTGAGAAAAGGTGTTCAGGTAAGACAACGCCCCTTCTCCAGCATGACCGATGGAGAATCCACAATAAATGGGACATACCAAAGACTCACTGTCCCTGTGGGTGGGAAACAGTCTGGGCCTATCTGATACTACTCTCTGGAGAACTCTCCTACCAAACGAGGCATCTGCCGAGGAGAACCTATCTAGTTTATAACGCCTCACAAAAGGGGAAGGCGACGACTACATCGCTGCCCTACAATTTCCTCAATCGATGCTTGCGTCGCCCATGTCACTGAGGTCGCACCGCTGTGAGTTGAGTGCGCAGTGATCCTACTAGGAACTGGCAAGGAGTGTGTCTGATATGCCTCCGCAATACATGCCCTAATTCATCTGCCAATGATAGGGGCAGACACCTTCTGACCCATTGAAGAGTGCTGGAATGAAACGAAGAGGGCCTCAGATTTGCGAAAGGGAGCAGTTCGCTTAATGTAGTGATGTAAGACTCTGCGGATGTCCAAAGTGTGCCATTTACGTTCCAAGTCGTGGGACGGCTGAGGGCAAAAATCTGGCAGCATCACTTCCTGCACCCTGTGAAACAAGGAATTGACCTTGGGAACGAAAGAGGGATCCAACCGCAGGACCACCCTGTCGACATGAAAGATGCATAAGTCATCTCTGATGGACAGAGCTACCAGTTCAGAAAAGCACCTAGCTGATGTGACAGCCACTAAGAGGGCAACCTTAAGTGTCAGGAACCTCATGGAACAGGATCTGACAGGCTCTAAAGGGGTATAAGTGAGAGCCTGTAGGACATTGAACAGATCCCAAGAGGGATATCTGTGAACCACGGGCAGCCTGGTGTTGGTCGCTCCCTTAACAAAGGAGTGCATCATCGGATGCTGAGCCAAGGGCTCTGAATTGCCATATGTAAACACTGTGGACAGAGCAGCCACTTGTCTGCAGACTGTATTGGGCGTCAGGCCCTTCTTGAGCCCTTCCAATAGATAATCCAAAATCTTTGGAATCATTATCATTGATGGACTCAACTGTTGCTCCCCACACTGGGTAAGAATTTTTTCCATGTGGAGTCATAAATCCTGTTAGATGAGGGCCTTCTTTTAAGCCTGAATCACAATAATGACGTCTGACAAGTAGGACTCCTGCATCAGGAGCCGCCATTCAAATGCCAGGCTGTCAATTGGAGCCACTGGGCTCAGGGTGATGTACAATCCCCTGGCTGAGGGGGATCCAACCTGGGGGTATCCTCCATGGAGGAGAGATCGAAAGACCCACAAGTTCAGTAAACCGCGCCGTCTGGCCAGTGTGGAGCAACCAGTATCACCTCTGTTCGTTCCTGCAGTATCTTACGGATAACTGCCTGGGTCAGAGGAAGAGGGAACGCAAATAACAGACCTCTGGCCACAGCCTGTGGAGGGAATCTGCCCTTTCCGCCCCAGGAGGTGGGAGCCGGGGGAAGAACCACGGGAGCTGAGAATCCACCAGAGTAATAAACAAACCAGTACTCGAAGGCCGAACCTCTCCGATATCGCCCTGAAGAGATCTGGATGCAGGTTCCACTCGAAGTGAGCCACTGTCGCCCTGCTCAAGAAATCTGTCTGCCGATTCGCTTCTCCCGAAAAGTGCTTGGCCCGAGGGAGGAGAGGTTGGTCTCAGCCCAGGTTCCAAATAACTGGGCTTCGGCTCTAAGGGACCTGGAACAGGCATCCCCTTGCCGGTTGACGTGGGCTTTCACCGTCACGCTGTCTGTGAGGACTAGAACGTGTTGTCTTGCCACTGCCTGTGGCATAGAGTGTATAGCTCCGAGCTCCAATCAGTTTATGTTGTTTTTCAGGGCTGATCAGGAGCACTGGCCCTGAGACAGCTGTGCTCGCAAGTGCTCTCTCCAGCCAAACAAGCTGGCATCCAAAATCAGGATGAGCCGGGTGGGGTCCTTGAACAAGGTCCCCCCTGGCTATTGCTGGGGAGATCCACCACAGGGTCTGAGATAGAACCCATACCCTTGGATTGGAGGAACTATTGCGATGCAGGAACTCATATTTCCAAATAATTGGGAAAGCATAGCCAGGGCGACTACCCGCTCCCCTTGTACCTGGATGACCAGGGATCGGATGCAGTGTAGACATCGGCCAGATAACACTGGATACACACCGGATGGTCCTTAAATGCGCGATCATCATCGTCAGGACCTTGTGAACACCCTGGGGGCCGATGGGAGGCCAAGGAGTATGGCCCTATAAAGTGTTGGCCTGCGTAGCAGAGCCTGAGGAATTACCGATGTCCGGGAAGGATGGGAATACGTAGGTAGACCTATGACGGGTCGAAGGACCTCAGGAGGTCCCCCTGTTCCAATGCCAGCCACCGCAGATTGGAGCATTTGTACCTTAACCTCTCGTATGCCAAGTGAGTATTTAATCCCTTGTAAATCAAGGATTCCAGAGCCATTTAGTGGCAACAAGACCAACCTAATGGTAACGGTCAGCTTCCTGGAGGCACATTGAGAGGTTTGAGGTGCATTGTTGTCTGCCACTGCATCGTTGATCTGCCAGTAATCAGAGATATCTCGGTGGTGTGCCGAGTGGGATCTCAAAAAGGGACATCTCAGTTGTGTGCTGAGAGGGATCTCAATAGTAAGGGGCGGAATATTGCTAGTGGCAGAGCCACTCAGTGGAATAAACAGTTGTACTCAAGGGTTACACGTGGCTGTAGGAGCAAATTAATGGTACTACCCTCACTCATGCAACGCTCCTGGTGGCAGCTGAACCAGAAAAGGCACGTCCAGAGCTCTGGTCCATGTTGCTGTGGTGACCAAACCAACTCAATAGTAACGGCCAGTTCACAAGTAACTCACTTTGTGACGATAAGGACCACTTATTGGCAACGGCCAGCACACTAGTCCTAGTTAGTGGCGGTAAGACCAACTTGATGGTACATCCATGCTACTTTCTCCTGTCAGGATAAGGAGGTAACCAACTCCAGGCCGGGGCCTTGTGAACCCAAGATAGTGGTTGTTATGCTCGCCTCTGCTGGTGGGCCCAAATCTCTGAGGTTTGAGATGACCCAATGAAGGGAAAAGAGTCCAAGCTGATTTGAGGCAAGGAGGGCTGAATAGAATGGAGTCCGACCCTTAATGCAATAATTAAGCAGTCTACAAATGCCTAGCAATGTGTGTTTCTGTTTGGATGACTCAGACCTTTTTTGTATCTGGGAGAATTGCTGGAGACAATTTGAGAAGTCAGAAATAAAGTGTTGTCTGCCATTGCAAATAAGAGATATCTCAGTGGTGAGCTCAACAGTAAGAGGCCAAGGACTGGATAGTATTTGATGGCTGCGATAGCCGGAGCGCTCATGACCCTGATAGTGGGTCTTAATCAAAATAGTCAGTACACCAATGAAAATAGTGGCTAAAAAAGGCCAACTTGATGGTCCGGCTAGTGCACTGCACTGTTCTTGATGACAGCAAACCAGTAAAGGCACGGTTACAACCGCGGTAAACCTCACAGCGGTGACAAAACCAGTTCAAGGTAGGACCAGCACATATGCAATCCACTTAGGGGTAGCAGGCCAACTCAACAGGCATGGCCAACCAAGTGCGATCCACTTAGTGACAGTAACGGCCAGCACAACTGATGTTCCTTTAGAGATGGCAAGATCAGCTTGATGGCAACAAGTTGTAAACAGAGGAAGGTCTTTAGCTCAGATGCAGCTACACTCTGTCGCTTTGTGCCTTGGAGCATTGTTACTCTAGGGCCTGAGCCTCCTGCTGGACTCCTTCTTGGCCATCCTATAGGATTTCTTGACGGTTAAAGGCCTTGGCCTAAGTTTACCGGCCGCCTCCTGATCAAAGGACTTGGATTTTCTTTTCTTGGAAGTGCCGGGGGCATCTTGTGAAGTCTGAGATGCCAAGTTGTCTGCCATTGCAATTAGAGATATCTCAGTGGTGTGCTGAGAGGGATCTCGACAGAGATATCTCAGTGGTGTGCCGAGAGGGATCTCAATAGTGAGAAGCAGAGTACTGATAGTGGCAGGGCCACTCAATTTAAGAAACAGTGTAATCAGGTTCAAACGTGGTTGTAGAACCAAATTAATGGTGCTACCCTCACCCATGCAATGCTCCTGATGGCAGTAGGACAGTCAGTGCTCTGGTCAATTCAACTGTGGCAGCAAAACCAACTGAATGGTAATAGCCAGTTCATAAATAGTTCACTTAGTGATGGCAAGCCAACTCAATGGTAACGGCCAACTTGCATGTGTTTCACTTAGTGATGGCAAGACCAACTCAATGGAAACAGCCAAGTCACATGTAGTTCACTTAGTGATGGCAAGACCAACTCCATGGTAATTGCCAACTCACATGCATTTCACTTAGTGACAGCAAGACCAACTCCACGATAACAGCCAATGCACATGTGGTTCACTTAGTGACGGCAAGACCAACTCAATAGTAACAGCCAGGTCACATGTGCTTCACTTAGTGGCGTAACTGCCAACACACATATGCTTTCAGAATAATCTTGAGACCTGTGTGAGGCCAAAAATGTCAGCTTGTCTCTGTTTGCCTGTCTGCAGGCCTAGTTTTAGACTTAATCAGGCATCTGTGCAGTAATTAAATCCAAGCACAAGGCGGTGAGCTTGCTGTCGTTGCATGAAACAGAAATACAGAAGCTAGGCCCGATTGATGGTCTGATTCATGGCCTTTAAAAATGACCGCCGTTCAGAATCGTTGAGATCTAGGGCCCTTTTGTAAGATTGCATCTGGAATTGTAATTCCGTTGCTGTCTTCCTGGTGTCCTAATGAAATTCAGTCCAATCGGACAAGACAGGTTGCTCTGCCCCTACAGGGAGCAATCTGACCAAATCAGCCAATAATAATAATAATAATAATAATAATAATAATAATAATAATAATAATAATAATAATAATAATAATAATAATAATAATAATAATAATAATAATAATAATAATCATCATCATCATCATCATCATCATCATCATCATCATCATCATCATCATTGCTGCTTCCTGTGCAGCACGACCACGTGGTGCCCAAAATGGCAACCGCTGCCGTGAAAACGAAGGAAAGCAGCTCCAGCCGATGCCCGGGGATGGCCAACAACAAACAAACCAAAATTTCTTGAAAAGCCTGCAAATGACAGGCATTCACACGCTCCCAAACAATGCAAAATGGAGTGAACAAGGAATGATCGCGCGCAGCCGGATTTAAAATTCCTCTGCTGCATTTCTCTGGTGACTTGCTGCAAATTCAGTGCGATCAGGCAATGCTGAGTTTGCCCCCTGAATGATCAATCAAACCTAAGCAGACAATAAAACTAACTGCTGCCTTTCTGCAGCACGCTGACTCCTAAAATGAAAGTAGCTGGGGCTTCAGCTTCAGCCAAACGTCCGGGAACAGCCAAAATGAAAACAGTTCTGAATCGCTTGGAACCTTGCAAGCAGAAGAAAAACAGCTCGCCCCCAAACGCTCCCAATTCGAGCGCAAAGGCAAAAGAAACAAGCAAAACTCCCACATGGCCGAGAATGGAGGCTTCCGTTGAAGCCTCAAATCTCCTGAACCAGCTGAGTTAGCGCTGTGCTGTTAACAGCACAGCGACTGGGAGAAAACACAATAGATGGGGAAAGCAAAGAAAATATATGACCTGATCGTTGTCTCTGCCTAAAGACTGAGCCAAGCTTTATCATGTCTCATACGAGCGAAGACCAAGTCAAGACTGGGTCTTGTAGCCCAAGGGAAGAGGCATGGCAAAGGTTGATTGACTTGGTCTCTGGGCAGGAAGACAAGGATAAACCCATTTATTGTGGATTCTCCATTGGTCATGCTGGAGAAATATAATCTCTGCTGGGCCTTCTTAACCAATGCTATAACATGAGCACTCCAGGTCAGACCCTCCTTTATGGCAACACCCAGAAACCTAAAGCTTGCCACCCGTTCCACACAGTCTCTGCTAATGATCAGGGGCTGAATGTCTGATTTATTCCTCCTGTAATCTACTATAACATTGGTGGTGAACCTATGGCACGCGTGCCAGAGGCGGCACTCAGAGCCCTCTCTGTGGGCATACGCACTGCTACTGCCAGCAGCTTGCGCAGGTCCATTATGCCGCCGCCACCCGGAGCGGCAGCCCCACCCAGCACAAAGGAGGCAATGCAGCCAGCTAGCAAGCTCGAGTAGAGGTGGTAGAGCATGCCCACGCCCAGCAAGCCAAAAGCCACCCCGAGTAGGGAAAGCCGGATCCCCATCGGCACCATGGGCCCCCAGTCCCAGCTAGGATTGTGTGCCTCCCCCCCAACTATGCTGGGCTTCCTGCCTACCACCCCATCCACCAGAGACCTCCTGGATCTCCCCCAACCCTGCCCAGCCCCCACAGGCATTCCCCCCATGAGCAACATCGAGGTGGCTGTGTCCACCCCAGCCACACCCACCCAGTCTGCCATGACAACCACAGCTATGCCCACCCAGTGGGCCAAGCCTCCATGCCCCCTGAGGGCACCACAATGCTGATGCGGCCCTGGCACTTTGCAATAAATAAGTGGGTTTTGGGTTGTGGTTTGGGCACTCAGTTTCTAAAGGATTCGCCATCACTGTACTATAAGCTCCTTGGTCTTAGTTGTGTTGAGAACCAAATTATTGTCTCTCTACCACAAAAGCAACCACTCCACCTCATCCTGGTAGGCAGACTCATCACCCTTGGAGATAAGCCCTACCACTGTTGTATCATCCGCAAATTTAACAATAATATTGCTGGGATGAGTGGGGGTCCAGTCATAAGTGTAGAGGGTATAAAGTAAAGGGCTCAACACACAATCCTGTGGGAGCCTGTATTAAGAATAAGGGCTGAAGAGATATAGTTGCCTAATCTAACCTTCTGAGAGCAGCCAGACAGGAAGTTCATAATCCAAAGGCAGATTGAATGTGAAAGTCTGATATTGACAAGTTTAGATATCAGTGTGTATGCGAGAATTGTGTTAAATGCAGAGCTAAAATCCACAAAGAGCATCCTTACATAAGTCCCCTGCTGCTCCAGATGAATCAGAGCATATGGAGAGTGATGGCTATGGCGTCCTCTGTGGATCTTTTTGCTCTGTATGCAAACTAGTGACTGTCAAGTGTGTATGACAGGCAGGACACAATGTGCCTGTGGACCAGTTTTCCCAAACACTTCAATATAATAGGGGTGGTCTATAATCACTGTTAATAAAGGACTTCTTTGGTAATGGAACAATGATGGAGGCCTTCAGATAGGATGGAATAGTGGACTGGGATAGAGACCAATTAAAAATCTTGTAAAGACCTCAGCTAACTGGTCTGTGCAGTCTTTAAGAACTTGGCCAGAAATGCCATCAGGTCTAGCAGCCTTCCATGAATTCACAGCTTTCAAGGTAATCCTCACCTTATGCTCCTCCATGATGAGGGGAGGGCTGCAGTGGACTAGTAGCTGTAGTACAGCTGCCTCAGATGGCTTCACTTCGAAGCGGGCAAAGAAAAGATTCAGCTTTTCTGCCAATGAAGCATCCCTGTCAACAGGGTCTATAGTTGGTGATTGGTTGGATCCCCTGCCACATCCGTCTTGCATCATTGTTATGAAAATAATTTTCAGTCTTCCTCTTATAATCTGCCTTGGCCTGCTGAATGCCTCTCTTCAGACTAGTTCTGGCAGCACTATATTTTTCCCCTGCATTAGGTAGGAAAACCCAGATGCCCAGGTATAAGAGAATATAAGAGAGTATCTGGCTCAACTTAGTGCCTATAAGAGGAATCTAGGTTTCCTGGTGGCCCAATGGCTACTGGTAAGTATAAATCAGCAGCATGCTGCAGCTGCCAAAATCGTCAACAGTCTTTGATTGCATCAACAGTGGGAGAGCATTAAGATCAATGGAATGGATAGTACTGCTTTATTGCACTGATGAAGCCATATTTCGAATACTGCATCCAGTTTTGGTCACAATGCAAAAAATATGCTGAGACCTTAAAAAAGTGCAGGGAAGAGCACCAAAGCTAAATCCTATGAAGAACAGCTAAAGGAACTAGGAATATTTAACTTAACAAAGAGAAGACCGAGGATAGACATAATACCACTCTTCCAATATTTAAAGAGCTGCCACAGAGGGAGTCAATTTATTTTTCATAGCACCTGAGGATAGAAAAAGAAGCAATGAATGCAACAACCTAGAAATAAGGAGAAATTTCCTGATAGTGAGGGATATTAAGCAACGGAACAGCTTGCTTCCTAGAGTTGTGGATATCCCGCCCTTGGTGGTTTTCAAAATAAGACTAGTAAGCCATTTATCCACATGGAATCAAGACTTCTAGCTTGGGCAGAGGATTGGGCTAGAAAATGTCCAAAGTACTTTCCAACTCTATGAGTCTATAATAATAAAAATATAAATAAAACTAAATGCAGTGGGGGACCTTTCATTACTTCTGATCATAATTTTATAGTGTATGCCCAACTCACATGAGCTCCCCTTTCATTCTGTTAATAATCTAATAAATTAATGGCACTGGTCTCAAAAAGCTGAACAGCATCAGGATTTCATGGGAATCCCAAACTATATACTTGTGTCGTGGCTCAGGACTCAGATATTGATTTTGAAGGTGAAGAAGCTGCTCTAGCAAAATCTATGGAAAGTCAGTATCAGAAGACACAAAGCCAAGAACCAATTGAGACTCATCATTTCTGCTGGAGAAATTTCTTCGCTTTCAGAATCAGTATCTGAGTCCTGTCATGACAACTAGACTGAAGTCAACAAGAACATCACAGAAGGCTGCAAAGAAAACTGCACGGATATATCCATGAAGTCACTCAAAGTCAAATCCAATTCTTTATTTTTATCTTTCTACAGAATGCTGTAAATTACAATAATTTTGCACAAAATGCTTTTGTCTAGAAAGACCTGTTGAATTCAATATATGTGGGATATTATTTTTGACAATCTCTTGAAAAAGCTGCAAACATTTTAGATATGTCCAAGAGAATTTTTGCACAGTTCAAACAGATGAATTAGCTATAATCCTTTTGGAAGATATAGATGTGATCACTTCTGTCAGAGTTATAAATTCTTGTTTGAGCACTACAATATAGTCCATGACAGCTGTTTTATATAATATTTGTGAACTAAGTAATATGCTCTTAAAAAGAAGATATTTGATTTATATTATTCTGATGGCCTATACCAGTGGTGGCAAACCTATGGCACGGGTGCCAGAGGCGGCACTCAGAGCCCTCTCTGTGGGCACACGTGCCATCGCCCCAGTCCTAGGCCCTCAGCTGGGTTTTATAAAACCTTTTTGCTTTAGGCCTCCGCCACCGTGTGCAAAAAAAAAAGGTTCAATCAATCAGTCAATTTCAACTTCTCGTAGAAAAAAAAAGATCTTGCAAAGTTGGAATTGATTGATTGAACTTTTTAGTCCCACCCAGTCTGCCGTTACCACCGCAGCCACGCCCACCCAATGGGCCACAACCACCCGGCACCCGACGATGCATAAATGGGTTTTGGGTTGCAGTTTGGGCACTCGGTCTCTAAAAGGTTTGCCATCATTGGCTTATACTGAATCTAAAATATTTTGGAGCACAGTTAAAAAATCTTGGCAATCAGCTTTGGATCTTGACAAAATATGCTGACAATACTCAACTTTACATCTCCATATCTGGTGACCTAAGTAATGCTGTTGCTATCTCTCATGCTGCCTGGACTTAGAGGGGGGACCATGGGCAAGATCAAGTAGGTTTGGGTGCATGGGGCTTCAAAATCCTGATCTTTGACATCTTTAGGTCTGGACAGGGCTGCACTACCCCATTCAGACCAGTTCACATCTTAGGGGTCCTCCTGGACTCACAACTCCTGCTTGAAAAGCAGATGACAGTCATGGCTAGGAGAGCCTTTGCATAGCTTCAATTTGTGCACCGGATGTAGCTTTTCTGGATCAAGACTCCCTGCCCTCGGTAATTCAAGACCTAGTAATTTCTCTTCTGGATTACTGCAATGTGCTTTATTATGGGGTTAACTTTAAAATGCATTTGGAAGCTTCAACTAGTACAAAGTGTGGCAGCACAAGCAGGCTTTGGGGCCTGTAGAAGGGCCCATGCTACAGCAATGCTTCATGAACTATACTGGCTGCCAATTTGCATCTGGGTGCAGTTAGGTATTAGTTGGGACCTTTAAAGCCCTCCATGGCATGGGTCTAGATTACCTGATGAACTGTCTTGTCCCACTAAGACAAGCTACTCGTGCCAGCAAAGGAGGCATGCTGCAGACCCCGTCAGTCAAGAAATTCCAGCTGCTGGGATCCAGAATAAGAGTCTTCTCTGCTATAGCACGAGTCCTGTGAAACATCTTGCCCCCTGCAGTGAAGTTTTCCCCACCTTCCTATTCTTCCACAAAAGCCTGGCTCTGCCAGTTGGCTTGGGGACCCAATAGGGGAGCACTACACTCGAGGTGGCTCTTGGGCTAATTAGCTGACCCCATCTTCCCTCGGCCAGCCATTTCTGCAGCCCACTGGCCAAGAACCCGTGGTCTCAGACCACAGACCATAGGTTAGGGACTCCTGGATTAAACCACTATCACAATTAGACCATTAGAGCACTATTTGTGATTAGATTCAACCATACCCTGTATTTTTATTGTACAATCTAGAAAATATAACATTCTGGTTGTCTTCTATATTTACAAAAAAAAAAGCCCCTAAAAAATTTATGATTTTTAAGACAGCAGCAGCAGACTGAGTATGTTTGTAATACCACACTTTTTTTCAGGATGTTAAAAAAACCCACCCTAGCTGAATTTTTTACTAACTAATAGGTCATCCAGACAATATTTCTGATGATGTACAACTCAAGCAGGAATTAAAGAGCACAATTCATGGAGCAGCTAACTTCTTCTTGTGACAGACTGAATGGATAGGGAAAATGAGTGGTGAAGACTTTGGAGAATGTGAATAAATTTGGTTTAAAGCAGCAGTGTTCAAAACCTAGTACAATAAGTTCCAGAGCATTTCATTTCCAGAACTGTAACTTTTGCATTTTCCATGTTTGAAGCCTTCTGGCATACGGGTTTCAGGAGTGCAGAAAAATGTGAAAAAAGCAGCATGAACTCCAAGGTTCTATACAAATCTAATTCCTTTATTGAACTTCAATGAGCTTTCAAGATCTAAAATCCTACGTGTTTTGCTCTCTCTCAAACAGATATAATTTTTTACATTTGGGGCCATATTAGTTTTGCCTTTTTAACTGAATGCAGTCATTCAAATTCCTATCCCTCTTTCTATTTGAGGCTGCCTAAATTGTATTCTATTCATTAATAAATGGCTTGCATCCACTGAGAAGAGCTGTCTGAAATAACAATGCCACAGCATTCATCATCATTACATCAGCAGTAGGGAAAGTTTATGCTGATTACTATCAGCATCCAGAGTGCCCTGATCAGTGTGCAAGCAAACATAGGAACACTTAATTTTTTCAGAAATGGCTCTAGGTATTTGAGGTGTTCATATGCATCACTTTGATCTGCGCTACTGGAAACACTCTTTGGGGAGATGCCTCAACAAAGTGAGAGCGGAAAACAAAACACAAGGGTTAGCATGTCGAACAATCAGAAAATTACAATTTCTTTCAAGCATAAAAAAGTTCTTTATCAGCTGTATCATAATTTGATACTTTATTTCTTGGGAATACTCAAGGATAAAAAAGCTGTGTATCTCAGTCAAATCCATTCAATATATACACAGGACAATATAAAACAGAAGCTGCTTTACTTAGATTTATTAAAGTTTACACAGATTATGTTTAACATCCAACGCTCTTGGAAATATTTAACAATGATTCATACAAAACTGTAGCAACATAATTTCCTGAGAAGTAAAGGTATGATCCAATACTTGATAGTTCCTCCTTAGTGTTTAAACTTACTATTCTAATGAAAATCTTCTCCCTTCCTGCAAAGAAAATATCTTATTTTCCCACATTGTGAATATATGCAAACACACATATAGTATACAGACAATATAATATAGTTTCACTTATCAGTTCTGACACAGAATAAGAAAGAATAACATAATGCATTAGTTGTTGGCATATTCTTTAAATGCACCCTGAATCTGCTCAGAAAGAATGTTCTTCTATAGTCTTTGTTTCGCAATGTGAATTGGGACTAGCAACTAAGTTGTTAAGTGAAGCAGTCATTAAGTGAAACTATGCCTGTGGTTATTTACTTTCTTTAGCTTTCCTTTGCTTTACAGACCTGAAAAGATCATAAATGCAATGAATGATTGCAAAATTTAAATCACTGCTATAACTACAAACAATCGTTAAGTGAGTCAGTTTTTAAACAACACTACCTATATTGCAATATAGGTAAACTAATTTAACAAATGTATATACACATAGAGAGAAACTAAAGTCCTTGGAAGGAGCAGCATTGGATAACAGGTTTGGCCACAGAAAGTACTGAATACAAAACTTCACCTTTCACTCTTCTGATTCACTATTTAGATTGCCTCTTTTATTGTACTCATGCTGAATAAATTTTGTGACATGTTTCTGGCCCCAGTCAGCTGCCCCACATGTTTATATTTTGAAGGGATGCTTACTGTAGTATTTTGCAAGGTGGCAATGCCACTGATTTACACAACACATGCCAGAGTGCAAATAGCAGCTTTGCTCTCACCAGGAAAGAGGAAGCATGGTGGAATAGTAGCAAGGAAAATGCAAGTCCACTTTCCAATTTAGGCAAAATGTTATCTCAAGTCAGTCCTGAGAAGGAAGAAAGAAAAGGATGTAGACCTGAATGTAGAAGAAATCAAAGAAATTTAAAGAAAACCTGAGCTGGGCATAGTCAAGAAAGAAGGAGTAATAATACAAAAATCATTGTGAATAACCCATTATTCTAGAGGAGCAAATAAATATGAGGTACCTAACAAATTATTAATCTTCTCAATTAATATCATCTATTACATATGATTGTGACTTCCCAAATTTCAGGCAGAGCCCTCTTATCTGAGGACTGACATAGTGAACTAGGAACAGAAAAAATCCTTGTACTAAATGGATAATAAATCCAAATACATGTTTTGTTACTGAGCTGTGAGCCAAAGCACATTAAAAGCCATGACAATTTCTCATCTTTTAGTTTCATAATTTTGAGAATCTTATGATGATTAAAGGTAATTCCATTCTAATATTTTATTTGCTAGATCTTTTTCCTGTGATATTCTTTATATGTATTCCTTGATGGGAAACATTTCAAACCCATAAAAATAAAATACAGGGATCTGTTTCACACAAGTATTCAAATGGAATGGTAAATGATGTAATATATGTAATAAATAACTAAATAAATAAAATTCCTAATATTAGATATCATGTATCACAACTATGGCTACAAAACTGCCTGACTCTATATAATATGTGAAATTACTCTTACACACTAGTTTGAAAAACAGTTTCAAACCTAGTTCAGACATGAAGTGCATGTTTTATGTGATAACTTGTCCCAAACTCTCAATTTCTGGAGCAGTTGTGGTGAATTGAGGATAGCTCCACAAAAAATGGCACAGACAACTGCAGCTAAGAACAAGTAGCTGATGAGTAGCCTGACCCCACTGACATGCTCTGGAGAAAGAGAAAATGTGAGAGGGTTGCACTCCATATGGTGGTTTATCATGAGAAAACTATAGAGCAGCAGACTCCAGAAGGTGGAAGAACTGAGGAAATATGGCATTCCTGCTCCAATCACAGTCAGAGTCTTCAAAGGACACTACGTTTGCACTCATTTGTAACCATCTTCGGAAATTGTCTATTAACCACCTTAAGGACACTTTCAAAAGACACTTTCAAAAATGTCAAAGCTGGAAATACCAGGTGAATGCCTTCAATCCTCAATATAAGAAAATAAAATTGTATCTTTATAGGCTTAGAAATTCAAAATAAACAAAAATCAAGACAAGGTTTTGGCTACAGAAAGTTTTAAATAAGTTAAGTGCCCAGAAAACATTGGAATATTTGATTTAAATATTAAGACTTTGAAATTAATTGTATGGAATTAATGCATTTTTCTAGGAAAGAAAAAATATTTTCAGTTTGGAGACATAACAATATAAGCAATGGTGTTCAGAGGTATTTTAAGGAATAGCAATATGACTTCAAATAAATAGTGACAGCTATGTTGTGTGATTTAATGAATATCCTGTTCCCAGAAGATGCTACAACAGAAAAAGTTAATAATAACATTTATCTGGTATGATTCTGGAGAGTTATCTCAAGACTTTATCATTGATACACACAAAAAAAATCTGATAAGGCTCTAAAAATTAAGAATAGAATAAAAATGTTAATTCAAGAAAGTAATTGGCATAATTTCTTCCAAGTCATGACCCAGGCTGAAGTTACAGATTTTGAGTCTAATTCTGATACTAAAAAAGCTTCTGTAGCTAGCTTATGGAATATCAGCCTCAGGAAGGACACACAAAGCTGATCAAACATAAGACACCACCTGAGCAGCTGGAAAAGTCAGAGGAAAATGTAATACCTGACCCAATGAGCACAGTAGAGAGAAGAACAGTGAAAGTATTAGGCTCTTTGCCTGGCAAAGAAGTAAACCTAAAAACTAGAAGTAGGACACCAGCTGGATTTGCCAGAAATTTGTTAAAGTTTAGAAGAAATTTGAGACAAAGGATAACAATAATTTGAATTGCTTAAAGCAGCGGCCCCCAACCTTATGGGCACCAGGGACCGGTTTTGTGGAGAGAGGTTTTTCTGTGGACTGGAGGGGGTATGGTTTTGAATGCTCCCTGCATCCCACAGATGGGGCTTTGCTGATTTACATGGATCGTTTTTGGCATGCTGCAGAAGAGTGCTGATCAACAGACCAGGGAGTTGGGGATACCTGGGTTAAAGAGCAAGATTGTTTCTGTAAAAGGAAAGAACATAAAGTTGACTTATTTTATCAGGATTAAAATGGGATGTGTTGTAATGGGGAGGGGGAATTTACTGGGATCTTAGGAATCAGCGAACTAAAATGGACAGGAATGGGTGTATTTAATTCAGAGGACCATCAGGTATACTACTGCGGGCAAGAATCTGTCAGAAGAAATGGAGTAGCCTTCATAGTCAATAAAAGAGTAGGAAAAGGAATACTGGGATACAATCCCCAAAATGACAGAATGATCTCAGTGCGAATCCAAGGCAAACCATTTAATATCACAATAATCCAAATCTATGCCCCAACCACTGGTGCTGAAGAGGATGAAATTGATCGGTTGTATGAAGCCCTACAGCACCTCATAGAATCAACACCAAAAAATGAGGTCTTTATCATCATGGGGGATTGGAATGCTAAAGTAGGAAGCCAAAGGATAACTGGAATAACAGGCAAATTTGGCCTTGGAGTAAAAAAATGAAGCAGGGCACAGGCTGATAGAATTTTGTCAAGAGAATACGATGGTCGTAGCAAACACTCTTTTCCAACAACCCAAGAGACGGCTCTACACATGGACATCACCAGATGGTCAACACAGAAATCAGATTGACTATGTCCTCTGCAGCCAAAGATGGAGAAGCTCTATACAATCAGTAAAAACAAGACCAGGAGCTGACTGTGGCTCAGATCATGAGCTTCTTATTGCAAAATTTAGGCTTAAATTGACAGTAGGGAAAAACACTAGGCCACTCAGGTATGAACTAAATCATATCCCTGATGAATATACAGTAGAGGTGACAAATAGATTTAAGGAATTAGATCTGATAGACAGAGTGCCTGAAGAACTATGGACAGAGGTTTGCAACATTGCACAAGAGGTAGCAACTAAAACCATCCCAAAGAAAAAGAAATGAAAGAAAGCAAAATGGATGTCTGAGGAAGCTTTGCAAATAGCTGAGGAAAGGGAAGCGAAAGGCAAGGGAGAAAGAGAAAGATACACCTAATTGAATGCAGAATTCCAGAGAATAGCTAGAAGAGATAAGAATGCTCTCTTAAATGAACAGTGCAAAGAAATAGAAGAAAACAATAGAATAGGGAGGACCAGAGATCTCTTCAAGAAAATTGGAGGTATGAAGGGAACGTTTCATGCAAAGATGGGCATGATAAAAGACCAAAATGGCAGGGACCTAACAGAGGCAGAAGAGATTAAGAAGAGGTGGCAAAACTACACAGAAGAACTATACAAGAACAAGCTTAATGTCCCAGATAACCACAATAGAGTGGTCACTGACCTCGAGCCAGACATCCTAGAATGTGAAGTGGAAGGAAATCTGAGCAACAACAAAGCTAGTGGAGGTGACAGTATTCCAGTTGAGCTATTCAAAATCTTAAAAGATGATGCAGTAAAAGTGCTACACTCAATTTGCCAGCAAATTTGGAAAATTCAACAGTGGCCACAGGATTGGAAAAGGTCAGTTTACATTCCAATTCCAAAGAAAGGCGATGCTAAAGAATGTTCAAACTATCGCACCATTACACTCATTTCACATGCAAGTAAAGTTATGCTTAAAATTCTACAAGCTAGCCTCCAACAAAATGTGGTTCAAGAACTTCCAGAAGTACAAGCAGGATTTCGAAGAGGCAGAGGAACTAGAGATCAAATTGCCAACATACACAATTTGCTAGGGAGTTCCAGAAAAACATCTACTTCTGCTTCATTGACTATGCTAAAGCCTTTGATTGTGTGGATCACAACAAATTGTGGCAAGTTCTTAAAGAGATGGGAGTACCAGACCATCTTATTTGTCTCTTGAGAAACCTATATGCAGGTCAAGAAGCAACAGTGAGAACTGGACACGGAACCACTGATTGGTTCAAAATTGGGAAAGGAGTCTGGCAAGGCTGTATTCTGTCGCCCTGTCTATTTAACTTATATGCAGAGCACATCATGAGAAAGATTGCTGGGAGAAATATCAACAACCTAAGATATTTCATTTCATTTCATTTCATTTTATTCAATTTGTATCCCGCCCTTCTCCCGAAGGACTCAGGGCGGCTCACAACATTTTTAAAAACAAAAACAAACCCACACACCCCACCGAATAAAACCAAATTAAAACCAATATTTTAGAGTTGTGGTAATTAAAATTTCTAAGAAACCCAATTTAAAATCCTCCCTAGGCCAGGCCCGCT
>NW_015387374.1:234108-235202 GCF_001527695.2 Protobothrops mucrosquamatus | reverse complement strand
ATCCAACAAACATGTGGTTGCATTCAGCCTACCCAGGACCCTGTCCACGTCCTCGGGAGCAACAGAGTCAAACTCCTCCCATACAACCGTCTCAAGACCTGCTTCCGTCTCCTCCCCCTGGGCCAACCAGTCGGTATCCAAGCCTTCTCGGATCCGCGCGACTTTGTCATGCAGATATTGAGCAAAATCCTCGGCCCTCGGCAGATGATACCCTCTAATGACAGAAAGTGAAGAGGAACTAAAGAGCCTCTTGATGTGGGTGAAGAAGGAGAGTGCAAAAGTTGGCTTGAAACTCAACATTAAGAAAACCAAGATCATGGCATCTGGCTCTCTCAATTCCTGGCAAATAGATGGGGAAGAAATGGAGGTAGTGACAGAATTTATCTTCTTGGGCTCCAAGATCACCAAACATGGGGACTGCAGCCAAGAAATTAAAAGACACTTTGTCCTGGGGAGGAAAGCTATGGCAAATCTAGACAGCATACTAACAGAGACATCACCCTGCCAACAAAAGTACGTATAGTCAATGCCATGGTTTTCCCAGTTGCAATGTATGGCTGTGAAAGTTGGACCATAAGAAAGGCTGAGCGCAAAAGAATTGAGGCCTTTGAACTATGGTGCTGGAGAAGACTCCTGCAAGTCCCCTGGACTGCAAGGTGATCAAACCAGTCAGTCCTAGAGGAGATCAACCCTGACTGCTCTTTAGAAGGCCAGATCCTGAAGTTGAAACTCAAGTACTTTGGCTACCTAATGAGAAGGAAGGACTCACTGGAGAAGAGCCTAATGCTGGGAAAGATTGAAGGGGACGACAGAGAATGAGGTGGCTGGATGGAGTCACTGGAGCAGTAGGCATGAGCTTAAATGGACTCCAGAAGAGGTAGAGGACAGGAAGGCCTAGAGCAGTGGTTCTCAACCTTTCTAATGCCGCGACCCCATAATACAGTTCCCCATGTTGTGGTGACCCCCAACCACTTATACATCGCCGGGTGCCAGGGGCGTGGTCAAGTGGGTGTGGCCACCAAGTGGGCGTGGCCACCAAGTGGGCGTGGCCCCCCAACCATAAAATTATTTTCGTTGCTACTTCATAACTGTAA
>NW_015387374.1:210844-232037 GCF_001527695.2 Protobothrops mucrosquamatus | reverse complement strand
CTGCGCCTGCGCTCTTCACACGCCTCCTGCAGGGCACATTTGGTAAAGTTCGTGCATGCAGGCTGCCGCCAAGCAGAGGGAGTAGCACAGCTAAGGAAAAGGGTAAAAAAAAAAATGGCGGACGGTGTTGTTTGGCGACCCCCGTGAAATGGTCGTGCGACCCCAAATGGGGTCGCGACCCACAGGTTGAGAACCGCTGGCCTAGAGGAATGTTGTCCATGGGGCCGCGATGGGTCGGACATGACTTCGCAACTAACAAGACTGAAAAAAAACAGTGCATTGGATTGGTTACATTTAAGTGTAAGTTTAAGTTTACTTAAGTGTTGAGATATGAAATAATGAACTTTATATTTCTTATATTTAACAGATGCGATTATTTTCAGGCTTTGTTTAGACTTTTCACTAATCCCTGGATTAGAAAATATTGTTTACTCAACATTAAGAAAACCAAGATCATGGCATCTGGCTCTCTCAATTCCTGGCAAATAGATGTACTGCCTATAGTTGAGTTGAGTGATGGGATAAAGTGTTTTATATCTGTTAACTAAAAGTAGGTGAAGATATAATGAGGAGTCCTTGGGGCTTGGGTTGTTAGCTTGCACATGTTTTGTTATCCAACTAGATAAGATCTTCATTGCTCAAAAGGAAGTGGGGTTTGTTTTGGTTTATATACAATAGCTTGCCCTGTCAGTGTTGGTCCTTGGGTTGTTAGCTTGCAGATATTGTTCTTTCCTCCTTGGTAGTTCCTTGATGAGGCTATTGTTTATTGTTTGAATGTCTTAGTTTTCTTTTCTTAGTTAGATTGGTAAGAGCTAATTTGATTTTGTTCTGTAGTTTCTGTATTTTTGGTGTTTGCTATAGTCTCTGTCTTCCAGTAATTCTTTGGCTTTTTGTATGTCCATGATAACTGTAGTTTGGCCTTTTATGCTGGAGGGATGATGATGCTTTGGTTCTTTAGATTTTCAAGGGTTGCTTTCTCTCCTTTGCATTAAGCTGATTCTGATTCTGTGTTATTCTGGTTGTGGTTTGAATGTCTTCTTATGTTTTCTTGACACTCTGTGGCAAGTCCAGTAGTTTTAAATGCTGTTCTTGGAATTTGAATTGACGGTCAACATCTAAGTTGTAGCTGAGCCCTTTCTATAAGATATTCTGTTCTGCTTTGGATAATGGGCAGCTTGACATGTTGACAAGCCATTCAGGTTCAGGTATCTCTTTGCTTCTAAGGTTTAGCTTGAGTAATTTGGTTTAGATGTTTTTTTTCCTTTTTTCCAGCTTGTCTTGATACTCAACCCAGATTAAACAAATCCCAGCACATATAAATAACTTCAAGGAGAAAATGAAACTAATAACATCCCAGAACATATAAAAATGCTGACAACTACCTTCAAGACTACAGTTTCAATTGGGAAACTATGAGCATGCTAAAGCAAACTAAAATTCAAAAATGCTAGGGAATTCCTGGGAGCTTGGCACTCAAACAAATCAGCCATCAGCAGGCACATTCAGATAAACAATATTTATACATCATTCTAAAGTGACAATAAAAAATCTCAACAGGAAACAAAAAGTCCAGACTACACCTTGCCAGCAATGAGCACCCAGATAAGCAATAATCAAACAATGAGCACCCAGATAAGCAATAATCAAACAGTAAACAATACAATAATCAAGGAACTACCAACTAAGACAATCAAGCAGTAAATAGCAGCCTAATTAAGAATGCCAAGGAACAAGAATTGTGGGAAAGAAATAGGAAACTCACTCTAGCTACCTCGTACAAGGAAAATCTCTATAAGATGTTTTATAGATGGCACTTCCCACCCGTAAGGTTAGCCAAAATGGGTCCCAATATCTCAACTTTATGCTGGAAATGTAAAACAGCAATAGGATCATATTATCATATGTAGTGGGAATGCTCAAAGGCTTGTGAGTATTGGAACAGGATACAAAGATGGCTGAAAGATATATTAATGTTGGACTTAGAGTTAAAACCTGAACTTTTCCTGTTGGGAATAACTACAGAGAAATACAATAAGGGAACAATCTATTTGCTGTTACCTATCTTGACTGCAGCTAGGCTAGTGTTCACACAAAAATGGAAGAGCAAAGAAATTCCCACAGAGGAAGAGACATTATATAAAATATTATCATGTGCGGAAATGGACAAGCTCACAATGGTATTGAAAGACAAATGTAGATCAGTTTATTTCGAAACCTGGAATAAATTTTACTGGAGGGATTCGAGGAGGATGGTTGGGATTATAGGCTAGCGTTAAGATAGAAATATATGAATTTGATGTTGTATTGTATAACAGCAGCAAGGACATTGATTGCTCAAAATTGGAAAAAGGAGACATTACCGAATATGGACGATTGGAGACAGAAAGTTTCATATTTTGCAGAAATGGCAAAAATATCCGCATACCTGAAGGATCAATATCAAGAGAAATTTATTTTGGTATGGGAGAAGATGGATAGATTATATTCAGAGAAAATATGAAATGAACAATTACCATATAGCTTTTGATTAATTATGGTTACTTATAAATATTTTTTTATATATAAGTTAAATATATAGTTCATAGTTAAGGTGATTGTATGTTAGAGTTAAAGTAAGTTTATACTTGTTTATATTATAGTTGGGTTGTTTGGGTTAAATTTGGATTATTATATGTTTAATCCTGTACTCAGCTCTGGGAAGTCAGGGGGGGGAGGGGGGAAGGGGATTAGGAGATTAAAATTATAAAAATTGATGTATTTATATGTTATAGGTGAATAATAATTGTATTGAAAAAAGGAGATGCTCGGCTGGCACCCCAAACTGCACTCAAAGAGGCGGTTAAGAAGGGAGAGGGGATGTAGTTAGGTGGAAAGGAGGAAGGTGGAGAGGTTGTGGGAATAGAGGGAGGAAGGACAGGAAAGTGAATGAGGGTGGAGGCAAGGCGGGGACCGCCGAGTGTCTCCGAAAATGTATCGATCTGGATCATTTTTTTTATTGCTTGTATATGTAAATGCATCATATTGATATTTGTTGTTCAATTATAAAAATTAATAAATTTATAAAACAGTTTATTTCGAAACCTGGAATAAATTTTACTGCTGGAGGGATTCGAGGAGGATGGTTGGGATTATAGGCTAGCGTTAAGATAGAAATATATGTAATTTTAGGTTAGCAAATAGAGAAATAGATTAAGTATTGTATATAAAATTTAGATGTATATTCAGAGATGAAGAATCGATTGTAAAATGTGGAATAATTTGATAAGAATGTATATACTGGAATGTCATGTTATATCCAATGTTTTTTTTAATTGTATTATAAATAAAATTTTGTAAAAAAAAAGAAAAAGAAACTGCCAAGGGAAAAAACACTCCCACCAAATACTATATATAAACAGAGAGCAAACCCCACTCCCTTCTACAGTATTGCTTAAGATGTTATGTTACATAGTCAAGTAATGAAATACCTGCAAACAAACAATCTCAAAGGATACCAAGGACTCCACAACTCAGTCCTGAGCCCCATATATTCTCTTCCATTGAGGAGATAGTGAAACTGTTTATACTTGTCATGATGAGGGTAGGAAGTCACTTTTTTAAAATTTATTTTCTTTTTCTATTTTTTTCTTTCTTTTTTACTTACTTGCACCTTTTATTCTCTTTCCAGATTTTTCTTTTTAGTTTGTATTATCTTTTATTTTTCTAGTTAAAACTGTTGCTAAAAATATTTTATTCCACTCCCAAAATGCTCAGTTCTAAGAAAAAAAATGATGAGATCACAAAATACTATGGACTACTCTTGAACCTGAAGTTTTATTTGTGAGTTTAAATTAAACTGTATCTATAGCACTGATCCATAGTTTGGGAATCTATACTGCCAAAGCAGAAGACATTCTAATACATACACATCCATCACTCCTAATTTTTATCAGGTCCTTAAAATCTTCAGAACTTCAGAAGGGGGTTTCTACTCTACTCTTATTGCTCAGATATTAGGACCATAATTTTGTTTTCATTAAAACAAATACACTGAGTCCTTTTCATTAATTTTTCTGTTTTAAATACATTTTGATTAATGTTATTATTCATTCAGTAAGTATTAAAAGAAAATGTTTATAATTTTAGAAAAATAAATCTTTTAGTAAATTCCACAAAATAATTCTATAAGAGAGAATAATATCTGATATTCCTCAGATTTTGAAAATCACATAAATTAGAATTAATATTAAATTCCTGGATCTTTCTCTGAATCAAATACAGGTCAGATTTATATTATGTAAATGTTGAATGCAAACAAGTAAGAATAACACAGAGAAAGGCTTAAAGACATGACAGTTCTAAAAAGTTAACAGCAAAAATAATAGAGCAATGAGGATTTTTTTCTTTCTTTCACAAGAAAGACTTTAATTAGTCCTGATAATGAAGCTCACAAAATGGTTGCATTATTCGAATATATACATTCTATATGCAATATAGGACAATTGGATCCAGCTTAATGAAATTAGGCAATTAACACTTTTAAACATAAATTGTATATGATTATTAGTGAAATAAACAGTAAAACATTAAAAGGATTTATTTACAATTCAATTTTTTTAACAATGTAACAAAGTAGTTACAAAAAGCCAAATAAAAAGAAAAAAATATAAATATAATTTCTATCTTTTAGATAGGTAAATTTCATATGTAGCTTAAATAAATAAATAAATAAATAAATAAATAAATAAATAAATAAATAACACAGGACAAGCTGCAGAATAACCCCATATCCAGGTTTACCTGCTAAATCCTGTATTCTGCTGAAGTACTTCAAAAGGACCCTCCTTTTTTGAGCTTTCCTTAAACAGAACTTTTCCATTTTTCCATTTTGCACATGTTGATTAGCATCTAAAATTCCAGTTACAACTGCACATGCACTAGACTAAACAGTATGTGAGCTAGCCTTACATTAACTGAATTTTGGGTTGTATTAAACATTATATATTATCAATTTATAATTCACACTAAATCAAGTATCACACCACTGGAACTTCTACTGATAGCAACCTACCTCTTATTAGAATTCAGGGACATACATGAAAATGACTGCCTGAGAAAAGGAATATTTCTTCATAAAACCCACCTTCAGTACATTTAAGGAAATGAACAAATTTTAAAAAGCAGACCACAATGACTACCAGATCATAGTACGAAAAAGCAGCCTCATATAAAAAGACAATGAGGCAGTGCAAGGTTTGCTATAAAGCCTATCATCTATTCTCATTCTATTTCTTAAGTAGCCAAAGGCAGTCAGCAAGCCAGTGTGTTGAAGAAATTACTGTAGTCTATTTATCTTTTTCAATTCAATCCACATGGCCATTTAACTGCCATGTAACTCAGGGCAGAGCATATCCCAAATAAGAGCCAATAAATTAAATATATTAAAACCATACTGTAGTCATTCTAAACAACCAAAATAATTGACCTGGGGTCACAGCACCATCTGATCCAATGCCTTTCAGAAAACAGGTGGGATTGAAACTATCTGAATCTTAGGGAAAATGCTTAATAAAGAGTACATCACTTCTGAAACAGTTTATAACTCTCCTATCAATTTGCTGATGTTTTATACAATTTGTAAAATATGCTGCTATACCTGATAATGTTCAAAGGTGTTGTGTCAAACTAGTAAAGAAATGTTTCACCCCATGTCTACTCCAAATAGGGATTACAGGATCGTAAAAAGAAAAAATGTAATTCTTATAGTAAATTATCTATGAGACCTGACCTTTGGTACACCTGGAATAATAAATATTAAATTATGAATTATATCATTAGAACATACCTTGGAAGTTTTAGTGATAACATTTTTGTTTAAAAAGCAGGTTCTTAAACCTTCATTAATCATAGAATTTCAGATAAAAAGGCGGGTTTTTTTTAAAGAATGATGATCAGCATATTCCAGGTATTTGGTCTTCCATTCAACTAAAACTGATCTAGGTTAAACATTGATTACCATTGACTAACTAATCTAGGTATTAAATATCACATCTATAAATATTTCTTTCTTCTCTCAGCTTTAATCAGTCTGTTTGTTAAAACATAGATATACTTTTCAATAAACATTTTATTCTCATATTGAGAAAAATTGGAGAATTGAGTTTTTTATCACAGAAATCTCAAACAATAGAAAGCATTTAAAAGTATGATTTCAAAATGTCTGAAAAATTACTATTAATTGTATGTTTTAGTGAATTCAATAGGGACTTAGTAGCCTGCATGTCTGTTTAAGATTAGGAAGTATGGCTATAATTTTAAAGTCTGAAGAAGTGTCATGTCCCATAAAATTGCTAGTAAATATTGCGCAGGAAGATCAGAATCTTATCAATTTCATGCTTAATGGGAATAAGACATCATTTGGCCCTCTTCCAAATCCTCTCTTCTATTCCAATTTCTTTTTAAATTACACTGAACTAAAGGAATGTGCAAAACAATCACCCATGAACTCATGTGCTTTCTAACCAAAGTAGGGGTGGAATGTTCCCATTTCTGATAAAATATCTAATTTTAATTTATAAAATTTATAGCATTATAATTATTTCAGAAACTTTTTGCCATCTAAATCCTCACCTGCAAAATCTCTACTTCCCCATATGAAATAAACATATGCCAGAAATGCAGAAGTCCTTTTATGATCAACAGTTATGTCCTGCTTGTAACACAGAATTTTTATAATTATGATTCCTGAAAAAGATAAGATTAAACCCTAGAATGGAACAATCGGCATTTCTCACTGTACCCATAGCAAGCCTTAAAACTTCTAGTATAACTATTAATAGAGGTGGATATAGTTGCCCAGATTTGGGGGCTGAAAAGATGAACTATTATATAATAGGTCTAGCCATGCTGTCTCATCTCTCTCATTTCAGGAACACAACAAATAAACTACTACTATTGCTAACAATAGTTTAGTTTTCACTCTGATTTTATTTCATTTATTCTTCCACCAAATAAGCCATAGTCACAGACAAATTTTCATTCTGACACGAGGAATTTTTCATGGGATTTTTTTTTATTTTGGTGACATATTGCTTTATAGCATCAGTCCTATTATTACTGAAATTTAAATGTATTTCTGATAGAAAAAAATAATTCGCTAAGGATTAAAATTCAGTTCAGCAGTATCTGATATTACTGCAATGTTATCTACAGACTAGTCTCCCTACAGTATGTATAATTGCAGATTTCTGCATACACTTTTCTAAAAAAAGATTTGTTAAGCAAAGAAGTTTTGGAAGGGCACATTGGTTTTAACTGGTTCCATGCAATTTGTGGAATTCTGCTTGCCAACTTAATGTATTTTGATTAAGAATGGGACAAGGTTTCACTTTCTAAGCAAAGCCAGATGTTTTTAACTTTTCTACTAAAGAACATGACAAATTATAGACTAAGAATTTCAATTGTAAAAATATATGCTTCCAGTTTTCAACTTCAAGCTTTATACTTAGTCTGTTGTAAATCACAGGTATCAAATCATTTTAGAGACTTAGTTTTTCCCTCTCTAACCCAATGCTAGAGTAGAGAGAAGGACAAAACAAGATGTTTTTCAAATTCAAATTGCACAAGAATTTTACAACATTCTTTTTTCCCAACTAAGAATAAAAGATTTTCAGAGACTCTTAAAAATTGCATAACATCATAACATCAAACTACCCCAAACCATGCGGCCAAGTTAATTTGTGGGCAAGTTCATATACAGGATTGCAGATTAAATCAACCCTTTATTTGGAGTTAAGCCATACAGATTTCAGTAGGATTTACTTCCAGGCAACTGCACAGATGGACTGCAATCTTAAATCATATTTATCCGCAAGTTCCAAAGAACTGAGACAGATTTAAATCCAAGAGGTAAAAGCTAATATTATTTAAACACTAAAATTTAATTCTAAATGAGTATAGAAATGCTAAACATCTTAAGTATTTATGAAACTCTATGTGGTAGAGGGAAGCAGAATAATGTACCATCTTATTTTTGCAATCTACTTGTAGTCTAAAATTAGTACAACGATTGTATATTGTTCACACCATAACAAACCTACAGAATGAATCCAACAAAGTCCTTAAGTCTCCTTGTCTCCTCTCTCCCTCCCTCTCCCTCTCCCTCATTCTCTCTCTCCCTACACACACATACACACAGAGAGAAAAATACTTCATCAAAACTCTATAGAAGGCAGACTTTGAAAGAAAGTGGAGAATTTGCCGCAAAACCAAATCAGAGAAGAAGTGCAGTAATTCCACTAGTCAGCAGAGTATACTTTTAGAGCTACAAAGGCATGAAGATGCAATACTGGGCAGAAGTGCCTGAAGGCATCACTAATACATGATGACTAATGACTGGTCCAAGAAGACAATGAATTTGGGGGCTAAACTAAGAGAAACCCTGGGCTTTCACTATTTAATTTACTATATAATCTGTAAGCATAAAATTGGCTCAACTTCACTTGGGAATAACTTGACACATGTTGTTTAACAATATTATAGGTATTTTTCTTCTCTTAACAAACCACTCTTATGTTACATACATAAACATAATTGTAAAGAGTTAATCTTAGAAATTAAACTTAAGAAGCAAGCATTAAAAAATGAAAAGATTTGAGAAAATTGTTTTCCTTACTTAAAAATTGCAAAAATATGGCTGCTTTTAAATTGTTTGAAAGATTATATTTTATTTGGCTTGTAGTAATGGCAGGACACGTGGCAAGGTGGGAAAAACAACATGATTTTCAGAATCATTGAGAAATAATATATTGAGATTTTGCTTACCTGCAGATATTTGAACAGAAGTTTCATTTTCAATCAAAATTATCTAATCTAGCCCTTTGTAAAATTTCACAATGCTCTGTGGCTCCATTCTATTACAGCCTGAGGACAATACCATCTTCCTTTAGCAAAACACTTTTTTGTTGCAGCTGCTCTTTCAATGTAAATACTCTTCTAATTTAAAAATAACAGTTTTGTCTGTTTTTACAGACAGAATAAAATATCCCATCTGTCTCTAAATTAAAAAGAGCCACTCAGTCCAGACAACATTGCCTTTAGCAGCTCCTAAAAACTTCAGAAAAAAAGAGATCTTAAAACAGGAAGCTTAGTAAACTCATAAAACTGCTGTTGGAGCCAGGAACACATAGCATATTTAATCCGCAAACTGCGAGAGAGAGTCTACAACGATTTCAGCAAGATCTGAGGCATGCCCTCAAGGTTTGCTGGGATCTGGGATTAGGGAGTTGATAAGAACCTCAACTGCCCATGGACATGTTTTTCTTCTGCAGTTAAACACAAATGCTGAGAGACGTTTGACTGCTGCTTGGAGTTACTGCTCAAGTTATATAAAAGCTTTGCAGCTCCTTTTGCTGTCAATATATCAAAGTTGAAAAAAAATCATCAAAGTGTAAAATTTCATTTAAAGTCTTTGCCAGTCTACAGCTCTATTGCACAGACCTATCAAATAAAACAAAAGATGAGAAAACACAGACAGAACTTTAAAAAAAAGTTTGCAGTGTCTAGTTTTTTTTTTGTTTGTTTACTCCATCCCCCTCTATTTTGCTTTTAACAAATCCAGCTCATTACAAATATAAACAGAACAGAAAGTGTAAACAGGGAATAGTGGAGGTATACATTCAGAAATATTTTGATTAAACAGATGTTCGAAATTATTTACAGTAATTCTTGTAAAAACCACCAGAACAATCCTTCAGTTATTGTAACATCTTAATTCCTCACTGCAAACCAATCAGGCTAAGTATGTATTGCTATCTTCAAAACAAATCAAATAAACTGTACAATATGTGGGCTGGTGATAGTAAAGCCTTCATCTAAGTATTGCTTCAACTCAGGGGATTTGCTACAATTGCATATAGTAGAGAAAACTGACTTTTGAGATAATCTGCTATAGTCTAAAATCATTAGCATTCCATTACTAAGGTCTTCCTAAGGATTTCATGACTCATTGATTTACTCTTGCTCCCAGTCTACCACTTCTTAGTACATTGCTGTCTCCTCACTAGGAATACATGCAGCAATAGCTATTCAACTATTTCCTTTCATAAGTCTTAGCCTTCTCCTCATCAGAACACATCTTGTTACTATTTCTAGCAGATGCTTTGTTCAAAGAGTAAATTGGAAAACATTTTTGAAAATGTTTTCTCCATGAAATAAACACCCCTGCAGGGTGCAATGCATGCAAATAATTATCAGTGACAACAAATCAGAGATGTTTTTTTTTACAAGAGAGAGATATGGTCTAAAAAATACTATCAGCAAATAATAAGTAAAAGAAAGAAAGTATAATCTACTTTATCAATAAAAACTAGATATTACTTACAGAAGAAAGTCTTCCCAACAAAATGTTAACTTTTCAGCATTTGAAGCAAACGCTGGTTGTTCTATTTGCAACAAAAGCTGAGAATAAGTAACTTGCACAGGCAAAATGCTGTTTCTTTACAAGCAGGTTTGAATGACAACTAACGTTCTTAAGAAAATGACAGAAAATGCCTAAAAACACTATAAACCATTTTCATCAAGTTTAATATATTCATGTAGATTTCAATTGTGTTGGTTAGTATACAACATAAATTACACCATTTGAAATACAGTTCATTTAATTTGATAGATATTCTATTCAAAATCATATACACTGGGATTCCATAGCCTGATTCTAATCATAAATTTAAAAACTTTACAATAAATCTTAACCCAATATTTGAGATTTTTTCCTTTGGTAAACATTGCTTAAGAACTTAATTCTATATATATATATTTTCTTGCCTGGTAATAATTTCCATTCATCTCAACAGGATTTTCTTCTACTGAGTAAAGTAAATATCATGCAGAGAATAGAACTTTAAAAAAATTAAAATTTCTACAATCAAGTCAATCCTACCTAAAATTTGTCTTAAATTAGGCTGAAAAGTAATTTATTTAAAAGTTATCAATCAGTGTGTTGTGAATAGTATTTCATAGATACATTTTTGAAACATTTTATACATTTTACACTGTTGGAGCTATGTGGTTAATTTTTACAGGGAACTGTGACTCTACCAAGCATTAAGGTAATATTTCATAGAATTAAATTATTTATTTTTAAACAATGTAATTTTTTCTTCTCCAAAATAATTTTTAAGATTTGCAATTAATAACATATCAAATTCAATTAATTTTTAATAAAGAGCCTAAAGGAAACAATTATAAGTATCAATCATTGAGGCACCTTTCTAAATTAAAACTATAACAACATAAAATACTCCAAACTGATAAGGCGACTTAGTTGATTTCAGGCTACAATGAGGAAAGCTCAGGGATATAATTTTTTTTTATTTTCTTTATAAATATGTGTAATCATTCCTTGGTGATTCCTTGTTCTGAGTATCCAAATGGGTTCTTGTTAATACTTTAGCATGATGAGAACACAAAAAGAGGCACTAAAATCATTCTTCTTAAAACCAGATGGCAATTTAATGAACCGTGTATTTCAAAAGGTTTGGGATATGCTGAGTTTTTCTGTGACCCATTCAAATGAAATTAAAATTGCAAGCTCTAGCATCAAAACTGACAAGTCTTTAAAAAAGTAAACTTTAATGCCAATAAGAAAGACAACTCATCATATATACTTAACTAATTTAACAATGAGTTGTTTAACACTAACTTCTCCAAATGGACTGTCACCTATATTTTTGGTTTTAAAAGGGCTGTTAGACTGAGAAGCAAACAGCCCATCATTCCAAACCAAAGTGGCAGCTGGAAAATGTGGAACAGCTGGCACTGAACAGCGAGAAAGGGTTTTACATAAATATCTGTACATATAAAGTGACTGAAGGCCACAAATACCAGACCCAAAGGATAGGATCAACACAATACACTAGCGGATTCAAATAAATGAAGGGAGAGAGTTAGAGGTAGTTACCTTTTTTTTCTCCCCACGTGGTGCTTGCAACAGACAATAGCCTACTACTTCTCCTGTGAACAACCCAAAAGAAGCATAAGAACTCATCTTCCTGGACTTTTTTAGATTCTTTTGTTATTTATCTAATCCAAATTATTTTGCTAGTAACTATCTACCCTGTCTCTTTTTCCTTCAAGTCTTTAGAGTACTATTCATTTAGCTGTCCAGTCTGCAGCTTCCCTTACTGATAGAATAAGTTTGAAAGAGAGAACCAAAACTCAGAGAAAGAAGAAAGTACTGTAATCCATGAAGCTTTTTATCTGCATTTGAATAGTATACAATGGAAATTTTACCAACTGATTAAAGTGGATTTCTGCCTACAAAAGCTTTAACTCACCAACTTCTAAGCCAAATGAAGAAAGTTTCCTTGTTCTACCTCAGAAATGATAAAATTGAAGATAGAACTTTCAGTACTCACCTATTCCCTTGCACTACTTCCCTTTCTTAAACCTTTTCAAATAAAGAATTACAAGTCAGAAATGGGGCAAATTGAAATTCCTAGCACTACAAATAATAGCTGGAGGTTGTGTATAATACCACATCCGATCACTTGCTTTCAACCTTCCAGATGTGGCAAACTTCCAGCCACCACAGAAACTGCTGGCAAGAAAATAAATGTTATTTCTCTTCTCTTCCTCTCCCACCCCCACCCCCCACCCCCACTTAGAAAAGGCCAAGCAGCTGTGACAAGCCTGCAAAATGTGCAATTCAACAGAACTGTTAAGCCTCCAAATCCTTCATTCTGGAATGGCACTGATTTGTCAAGTCAAGGCAGAAGAGGGTAAGTATGTCCGGATTTTTCCTTCCACCGCATTATTTTGCCCGTTTATCCAAAGTTACCCACATAGGACAAAACTTCAACTAAGTTTTATGGCACGGGACTCACTCCCAAGTCAGTATGCATAGAATCACAATATTAGACTCCCCCTTCCCAACAAGCCGCGAGCCACTTGAAATTCTTAATTCTTCCAACCTCCTGGCCTCCCGTCCTCTAGACTGAAGTAAAAACAAATGAAGAGATCAAATATGGAATGAGAAAGGCGGTTCTCCCTCCCTCTCTTCTGTAAAAACAAAATCAACTCTGGATTCTTTTCTGAAGGTCCGGCGATGCTGCAAGTTAAACAAAGAACTTTTCTCTCTCACACACACACACATACACACACACACACACACGGGGGGGGGGGGGGAAGAGACGACATACCTGCAGCCGCTGCCGCCTTTGCTTCTACTGAGGTCAAGAGGCGACCCAAAAACTTCCCATAGGAAAAGATCGGGGCCCTCAGTGCCGCACCTCTTAGTTCACACAATGTGAGAGCTTCCTCAATCGCGGCTAACTCTTAACAGCACTGATCCCCAAGGATGAAAAAGGGCATTTTGCTTCTGTTTTGGAGGGAGGACGAAAAGGAGGAGGGAGCAAAGGAGAGGAGGGGGGGAGGTTATCTAGTTTTATATTTCTGCCTTTCTTACACAGAGCGTGCACTCGCTCGCCCTCTTGTTGTGTCTGTGTATGCCGATTCCTTTTTTCTCCAAGAATTTACATCAGTTTCAGGGATCCTGTAATCCGATCCCATCTGACTCACTAGCTCTGAGTGACATTTCTTTGATTCGACTCAATAACAGCAAACCGGGAAGCAAGGGGGGAAGGGAGAGGAATAAATCTTGGCAGCTCCTTCCTAAATCAAATTTCCTTTTTACGACCCTATCGTGCCCAAAATAAAATATTTTTGTCTCCGGATGGATTCTGAGGGACGATTTTGTCCTTTTACTCCCACAGAAACATTCAGCGCGCTACTCACGTGCTCGAAAAGTTGTCGGTTCCGCTGTTTCCCTGGCCGACGCTTCTTCCTCCTCCCATCCAACTTTTACAGATGTTGCCGGGCTGTCCTGCTTCACCGCCTTCACCACCACTTCCTCCTCCTCCTCCTCCTCCTCCTCCGTGGTTTTGCGGAGTAGAACGGGGAGAAGAGGCAAGGCGCGCCTTTGAAGCCTTAATCAGCTCGCTCAACTTTTTTGAGCGCGTCTCCACGTGGAGAAGGGGAAGCAAAAGTGGGTTTCTTCCCTTGATACTTTGACGGTTCCCAATTCCGGCTGCCCACTCAACATCCTCGGCGCTTTCGTTTAAAAAGCCAAAAAGGCGGGAGGGGGAGATAAGGGAAGGGCGGGAATCTGAGAGCACGCCTGCTTAGGCCCCAGGTGTCCTGCGGGGAAGGTGAGGAGATCAGAACGGGAGGCCACGAGCGCCTTCTCCTTGGCTATCTGCACTTTTCTTCCTTTCTTACTGCATCGACATTCCCCTGAATTAAGGCTCCTCACTTCCTTAACTCTGGCACTAACGGCTCCTAGTTTCTGGTCCTTATTTGTCTCCTTCACCTTCTCTTTCTCTGTTCCTCAGACTTAGGTGAATCCCCCCATCTCTGCTACACTTGGTTCCAAGCCTGCCAGCCACCTGCTTAAGCCCACCACTCAAATAAGTGAATCCTGCTCTCAGATTGATAACAAGGTTTGTTATCTCCGTGTTTTGCCTTCTTGCTTCGCCTTTAAATGGGGGGAAATGGAGCAGCCAGATGAAATGTACAGATTACCTGGTACCTTGCCCAAAACCACACAAATATAATCTGTCCTAGTTCTACCAAGTGCAGTAGTGGGCTTCATAATCAAGTAAGAGAACTGATACACTGATGAATCTAAATAAATTTGGCATTCCAAATCTGTTTTAATTTGAAAACCTTACATGCCAAACTGATTTTCACCTTAAGTAGCATTATCTGTAAATGTAGTTCTTGTTTCTATGACCCCAAGGAATAATACAAATAATAACACAAACTTGAAAAGGTTAGTAAATATATCAACATTAACCTTTAAAAAGCTCAGGATGACATACATTAGCTCCCAAATTTTTCCAAAAGCAATGAAAAAGTCTAGATTATTAAGCTTCAACATCAGTAAGTACAATTATTAATTTCTTTGAAATGTAAAGATTAAATAAGGTGAAGTTACTGAAGTAGCTACTGAAACTATTAAAATAAAGTTGGGAAAGAAAATTACAAGAATTTACATGTGAAAACGAAGCAAACAAAAATATTTTTATGGACACCATTACGGTGAACTATATTTTAAAACAAATATAATTTGCTTTAATAAATATACTCAGAAGTAGCTGAGCATTGCTTTCTAAATATTCTCTCACATGCTATTATATATTCAAGTTTATTTTTTATAAATGGCAAAATAAAAAAGCATACCAAATATAGGTTGCAGTATATAGTTCTTAAACCGAAATTAGTATTTCTTCCATATACCCCACAAAGAACTCTAATTTAGAACAAGTGTACTATTGCTGGCAAAGCAAAATTATATCTACTATATGATAACTCTCATGAACATTGAAATAAAAAGAATGAAATGTGGAAAACATGATCAAGGCACAGTTCATTTTAAATTATTAGCTTGATCCATTTTCAAAACATGAATGAAAATATATTGTAATGCTTCTAGCTTTTAGACTGTGTCTGCAGAAAAAAAATAATTTAAAATGGTATGCACAGAAGAATCTAAGGGTAGCAGAAAGAATAATCATCAAATTTTCATCTAAGCAAATAACTACTTTTAGAAGAATTACAATGATGAGGTATAGTTTAGAAACATATAATACATCCTTGCCAGGCATATAGGGTGCAAATTTATTTCTAGATAAAACAAAAGTAGGTGAATTAAAAGTCATATAAACGGACTATAAATATAAAAGTCATATAAAATGTAAATAAAAGAAAAGTTCTATGGTAGGAGTCAGAAGTAGTATATCTCACCAAAGCACCAGATATTCATTTGATTCTCATCTTGGGCCTTATTCAAAAGAGCTCTTAAAACCTAACTCTTCTCCCAGATCTTGAGTAAGTGGAAGACCCTTGTGTATTAATACAGTTTTTAAAGAGTTACTTGTGCATTTTGTTTTCATTTATTCCCCAGCACCAGCTGTTCTTTTGCTTATATTTTTGAATAGTTTTATTATTGTTTACTATTCAGAGGCAAAATAAGTAACCATATAATATAAATAAATAGTTATTCATTACAAGCCATATTGATCACACATGCAGTATTACATTGTTATTGTTATACTCTGGGTCAATCCTAGCATAATGTCTGATACTGGTAAATAAGTCAAGCCATTTGTGACCTTCCCCTTATGGACCCCTATATAATTAGTACATTAGCAATCTTCTTAGAACTCTGTAACGTTATCAATATCCTAGAGTTGCCTCACAAGATGAGCAATATAAAAGACTAATAATAAATAAATGAATTTTATATTTATGTAACTGAAAAGTTGAGGAGAAAGATACCATTCCAGCATCTGCAGCAACTGCAAAACAGGATAACAGTGTCAGCAACATTACAGTACCATGTCAAACACTGGATTGCATGAAGGCAGCACCTTATCTTTGGAAGCAACCAATTCATTCCAATCAAGAAAGTGTACTTCCATACAGCCTCTTCATGTCATTTGCAACTTTTCAGATGTGTTGGCAACTCAATGCACACACAGTATTTTATGAGCAACCATGTTACAAACCAGAAGAACTCACCTGTTGAAAATTCAATTTCTGTTATACTTCTTGAATACAATTACTGTTCATAGGTACTTGTAGAGTCACAAAACAAAGGTTTCTTTAAAAAGATAAGATGTTAAACACAAAAGCTATGTAGAAATTTTGACACCTAACAAGCATTCAGATTTAAGTGCAACAGACAGCCTTAAATCCTTTTTAAGAGAAACAGGCTGGGAAAATTACAAGAATGAAGCCCAATTTACATTTGGCAAGCAGCAACCACATCAGAAGCAAAATGAAGGGATCGTGATTTTTCCTGGAGTTACTATCAGCCTATCCAACCACAATAGTAGCTAACAGAAGTACATCATGGGTCATTTGTCAACCTTATAGAATCAATCATATTCTTACATTGGCTGTATAATGAGACTACATGTGATTGAAAAGCCCATATTTCATACAAGATTCTAGATTAAAGTTCCTGCTATGTGTTTCTTTATACCAGAAAAAGAGTCCACATCCCACTTGTCTTATGTGCTACAGCATGGAAGTACACCACTTATGAAGTGGTGAGGAAGATCAAGTACACCACTTATGAAGTGGTGAGGAAGATCAAGTTTATGAAGATCAGGCTTCATAGCATCACCTCCATTTTTTTGCCAGTTCATTTCTGAGACAGTCATTATAAAGTGTATCAGTGTGAAAGCAATTCTCTCATATTTCACTAGAATGTCTCTCAGGCAGACATTCAAGAAAAGGAGTTATTGGATGACCAGTTCAATATCAGCATCTTGATCATCTCCAATTTGCTTTCTATATCCACTGCAACAATACCGCTTTCAGTTCAGATATTAGATAATATGAAATGCTTTGCAATATTGGAGCGTTGCTTTTACTAAAAAATTAGACTCTTAAGCTCCACAGTTACTTTTTCTGATCTATTTTATCAGGAACATCAATCTATAATTGGTATGTCTATATTTTTCAGAAACACCTACAAATTTTCTTGTATTCCATTGCTTCAACATTTATCTAAAAGTTACATCTAGACTGTTCAAATAGGGATAACTCGGAGATGGCAGTTAAGAAATACAGAAAACTGCAACTCTTTGCTGCCATTTATCGGTTAGCTTAATACATAAGGAAGCAAAATAGGAGGAAAAATTATTGGACTGAATACTGAACACATTCACCACTCAGTTATTTGTTTGGTATTGTATTGAGACAACATTTCCCATGGTTGGTGGTGTAGGATAAGATTGGAATATAGCTGAAGAAGAAGAAGAAAAAAACCAGCAATTGCTTCATTTAGAATGTTGTGCTATGGACCTAGATATAGAGTCACCTGGTCTTCACATGAACATTAAGGACACACTATGGGGGCATCACAATTTGTGCTGACATGATTTCCTCTAGACTTCAAGACAGGAGGGATGTATGCCAAACAGCTATTTCTTTGAGAAATCAAAGGCTCTGATAATATATTGAAATGCTCCAGTCAGTAGAGGCAAGTAATGCATAGAACAATTACTTAGCCATTTTGGTAGCCAGGTTGTAGCTTAGATTTCAAAATTGCTTTGCCTAATAGTCCAGTATGTGATTATCTTCTTAACTAGTTTCATTATTCATTGTGTAGCAACTGACTATCCTACATGCTATGGCAGAACATACACTCTGACAGGTCTGTTGTATTAGGCCTTACAGCTATTCAACTATTTTTATACAGCTGACTGTGACATTTGAAATGGGGGTGGTTAGCCTTAGGCAGTGTATGGATCAGAAGCTTGCAGGTAAGACTACACAGTCAGAAAGTCCATGTGGGTTATGACACTGCAAGACAGAGTTATAAATATGAAAAATTTCTTTTAAGAAAAAGTGACTCAGTCTCAGCTACTGAAAACTATCCAAAACCAACAAGATAGGTCATTTCAGTTTGAACAGAGAGCAGTATGAATTGGGAAGAGATGTTTTATTTGACTGTTTGAATGCTTGGGTTAACTAATACTAAAAATATAACATTTTAATTTTTTATTATGTAGTATGGTGTTTGTCATTTATGTCCATTTGCCTCACTGGCAAAAAATGGAGCCATCACTGACTTTGAGCCCAGCTAGCAGTGAAGTCCTTAGGCTCATTCTCTGTCAATAAATCATCTTGAGTGCCATTAAGGGAGATTGAGGAATGGAGAAAAATCACTAATTGCAAACAAGGAGTCAAAAAGTGTGGCAAAGTGTAAACCCTTTCTGAATAATATGGATAAAAAATCCATGGAAGCAATTGCAAACCAGTGATCTGATTATATCTCCTGTGGTTTTAAGCAGTTATGTTATATAAACTGCTCAGCAATCCAGACAGTGTTCCTTATAGTTCTATTATTCACTTATAAGAGTTTTTCTGCAACAAGGAGGTCTAAAGCAGGGGTGTCAAACTCGCCGCATCACGTGACGTGTCACGGTGTATCGCGACTTTTTTCCCCTTGCCAGAGCTGGGGTGGGCACAGCTTCCACGTGACGCATCTGTCCCACATGCTGGCAGTTTGACACCCTGATCTAAAGCATTGTAAAGAATCACTGCTGGTAGGTCTATCAGAAATGTTATCAGTATATGCACGTACATGTGCAAATATCTGGAAGAAACTTTGAAGCTGCCATGCTGGTCCTTCTAGAGAACACAGCTGAATTAAACACACTTTAAGAAAAGGTCTTTCGTGCATGCCCATTATACTCTCTAAATTTCTTCTTCTAATGTTACCCTACCAGAAAGTCAGTTACAGGAGGAGAATAACCTGATCTTAAATCTAGTAGGGTTTGCAAAGTTAAAACTCTAAAAAAAAAAGAATGGGAAAACAAGTGCAACCAACAGCAAAACTCTGGTGAAATATTGTAATCATATTGTCCTCCATTTTGTACTACAGGTAATCCTAGCTTAGTGGCAACAGTTCAGATCTGCAACTCTGTTCAGATCTGCAAGCACTAAGCATAAAAATCATGATTTTGACAAGCTTACATCCTCACTGCCTCTTCAGTTAATAAGAAAAGTTTTGTTTTTCACGTGATCACAACTTATGATTTTACTTCGCTCTTCCCCATTAGTTTTGCTTGTTGCAAGCCAGCAGCAAAGCACACAAATGACATTCACATAACCACAGGGTACTGCAATGATCATAAATATGCACTGGTTATAAAGTGCCTGAACAGCACTTGTGGCCAAGGGATGGTTGTAAATGCAAGGGCTGATCAACAAGCTTTTTTCCCCCCTTACATCTTTGTAACTTCAAACAATTGCTAAACTAGACAATTGGTAAACAAGAATTACCTGTAACTTAAACTTCCAAACTCTTTGCAGTAATTCATATGAGAAAATATACCAGCATAAATAGCTGTTACAAAGCAATCTTTGTCTATGAGGATTGTAGATAGTATATTTGCCTCAGCTGATAAAAGGAAATAGGGTAAGTAATAATCTCTGAACATCTTCTGAAATTGGCCATCCAAGTTAGAACTTCAGGGAGGATTTCCTGACAAAGCAAGCTGTCAGCCAGAGGAACAGTGAGTTTGTTTTGTTAATGGTCTTCAGGGCAATCTAGGGGATCCTGTACTATATTGAGAGGGTAGTTGGAATAACTGACACTCTTACATTCCTTACAACTCTTCGGTGATTCTTAGATGATGGTTTACATAAATGTCTCCCAAATCCTTAACAGTCTAGGAATCAACTCCTAAAAGTGTGCAGTATTCAGATACAAATAAAATTAAATTCATAATAGGCATGCTTGCTATATTTGTTGTTGGCAGTTCCTTATCAAAGTCATGCCTTTTCTTAGGATCATACCATAGCCATGTGGGTGCCATATATATAAAGTAATCTTCATTTTTTAACAAGCCAATCTTTAATCTTAAGAGTTTTTTTAAAAAAATAAAAATACAAATTAACAACACAAACTAAAAAAAAGAAAAAAACTATCTTATTTTATACTTTTCAATAGCCCCTGGTTTATCACTGAATTTATTACTATAATATAATGTGATACAAGATATTATTGTAAAGTTTTACAGAATCTCTTCCATAGTAATCCTGTTAGTGTACCCTTTTATTTGTATTGCTTTTTTCCAAAATAGATAAATCACACATTTAGGAAATATGCATTTCAGTTGAAGGAGATATTGAGGTGATATTAAAGAGTTTCTAGTACAGTCACAAGGCTTTGACTCTAATGTTTACACCATTTGTTCAACATCATTGTTTAATTAACATCACAATTTTGTTGATGCTGTTGTTATACACATGGTGCTCCAAAGGTTTTAGGATTGCACCCAAGACACTTTTTACTATTAATGCTATCTTTTTTTTCTTTTTCTACAGTCATTCTATTTCTGTTTGCAGGCATTTATATTTTTTTACCTTCTCCAATTCTTTCTCTTCTGATCTATTGTGTCCAGATACCGCCATACCTGCTGTCCATTAAAATCCGGTGATCCCGGATCTCCCCTCCTTCCGCCGCGCCCTAAAGACATGGCTCTTCCAACAAGCGGGATTGGCCTAGGGAATTTTTAGTGGGGTTTTAAGAGAAATTTTAATTATATAGGCCATAGTAAATATTTCTTTTTAATTTGGTTTTAAATTAGGTATTTATTGTAGTATCTGTTTTATAAGGCTGTCAGCCGCCCTG
>NW_015387374.1:201615-210744 GCF_001527695.2 Protobothrops mucrosquamatus | reverse complement strand
AAATAAAATAAATAAATAAAATGACGGATAATGATGATTTTGATGCATAAATCATTTTCTTATATGTATGTTTTTCTCAGCTATAGTGTCTTTCTTAGTTATTATATCGTTAAGCATCCTTATAACTTTAGACTCTACTGTGTCACTCTGTAACATAATTTTGCTGTCTGTGTTCAGGGAAACTTTGACTAATACTTTTCCATTCATTATTTTGGGATATTTGATATATTTTTCTATTTTGACTTTTATAAGTAACATAAACACTATAGTAATATTTTGATGGATTGCTTGTCCATTTGTATGTATGAATAGACTTATTTTTTAAATAAATAGAACTTATTCTAAGTGGGTACTCACTAACTATTCTTAATACTTCTTGGGTGCCTGAATTGCCTAATTGCTTTTCCTGCATTGTATTTCTTATTCCCACTAATCCATTCGTGTCTATTTGTTTTTATTTATTTATTTGCATCCCCTTTATAATTTTCACAAATAACTCAAGATGATGAACATATTCAATACACCTTCCATCTCTTATTTTCTCCACAATAATAACCCTGTGGTGAGTTGATTGACAGAGAGAGTGACTGGCTCAAGATCATCCAGCTAGTTTTCATGGCTAAGGCAGGATTTGAATTCACAGTCTCCTGCTTTCTAGTGCCTTAATCACTAGACCAAACTGGCAGAATATTTTTCCTCTGAATTTTATTCATTTAGAAATTTCTACATTTTTCTCTAAATTTATCCCTGTTTCTTTCATTAATATTTTTAGACTATAACATGCAACTGTCACCAATTTCTATTTTCATAATCCCTCAAAAACTGAGTAACTATTTATTATTTTTTAATCTTTTCTCTTGTTAAAAAAAAGAAGATGGGAAGATAAGAATAAGTAATTGCTATGTTAGAAAAAAAGTTATATTAAACCTATCCTTGGACATTGAGTAAAGATTAGGAACTGATTCACTTGAAATATAGGAATAAAATGCTTAAAATTTAAATCTTGCACATGAATCTAATAAGTAAGTGTCAAGATTAGCAATCCTGAGAACCTTGTCTACTCTCTCCAAAATTAATTTTGTAATTCCAAAACACAATTTTAATAATAATTTTTCTCAAATATTAAATCGGGATGGGGCAAAGGGCTATTGTCTTCTATTGTGTCCTGCAAGTAGTAACATGTAGCAACCTTAGGCATTTACTCCATTCACAATTACATGCAGTTGGAGAGGGAGGAGACACATTTGTTTCTATCTGCTCCCCCTTACACACACACACACACACACACACACACACACACACATGCAAACAACACTTTTAAATCTTTGACTACCATTTTTTCAAATAGTATCGAATGAGCACTTTGTTTATATCAATGTTCAGATTTCTAGCATTTCTTTCTCCAGTACACTTTGCATAAAGGATCACAAGTAAATTATTCTCTTTTGGGTGGAAGATACAATTTCCATCTGTTCCTTGTTCTGGAGTAACCTGATATAGTGTCAGATTGTTTATTTCTCATTTTGTGAGAACTGCTTCATATTGCAGACTGATCACATGGAGATTTGCAAAGGTAGAGAAAATTCTAATTCCTAGTTGAATTCCTAAGCAAAGTTTTAACCATAATTGAAATAGACCTTCTTAATGAGTCATGAAAAATTACTGCTACATCTCCACCCTTCCACTGATATGAGTTAAGTATGATTGTCTTGATCTTCCACAAACTGACTACATCCTCATCCTATTATCAGCAAACACAGGAAGACAATCCCTGTTGTCATCAGTTATATATTGAATATAAACAAAGTATGTATTATGTCCTGGGCCTGCTGAGTGACTCAGCAGGTGCAGGAAGCTGCAGAGAGGCCCGGACAGACCACGTGGATGCCCGGGACCAGACAGGCTGTCTCCAGCCTATTGTGCATGTGCAAGGCGGGAGAATCCGTTGCATTGATTGGTTGATGCTGTCCCTGCAAAAGGGTATAAAAGGAATCAACGCCGTTTTGTATTGTTCTTTTGAAGATTGAATAAAGAAGGACTGTGTTACTCCTGCCTCATCTCAATGCCTTCACAACGAACAAAACAGAACATTGGCAATGAAGGTGGGATTGTGCTGCAAGGGAAACAACAAAAGAAGATAGGCTGACTCACCACGGAAGGCCTGAAGCGCTGGGAAGTTCGGCATCTGAAGAGTGCGACTCTGCCTGCCAGTACGAGAACGCTGGAGGAGAGCTCGGCAAAAGGGACCCCTTCTCAAGCCATTGCAGCACAAGGCGTTGACGAGGCCACCGGGAAGTAATGATATCCAAGCTAGGCCGTCTGTCAGAATTCGACACAGCTCATCCGGAACATTGGAGTTCTTATGTGGCCCGGGTAGAGAATGACTTTCGGGTAAACCAAGTTCGGGAGGACGGTCTTAAAGCTGCTATGCTACTGTGTGTCTGTGGGCAAGAGACTTTCGATATTGCTGAGAATCTGGTCGCCCCAGCACCACTTGAATCCATCGCTTATGCTGAGCTGAAGAGGATGTTGCGAGAACATTTTGAACTGAAGCTTTCAATGATTGCATGACAACATGCATTCAAGCAGAGGGACCAGCATCCGGGAGAGTCTGCTGCGGATTTTATTGCTGTGTTGCGATAAACAGCTAGGCCATGCGAATTCAAAGACCTGGAAGAAAGATTTCGTGATCGTTTTGTCTGTGGACTGAGAAGTCGTGAGCTGCAACAGAAGATCTTCACAAAGGAAGACGTTTCTTTCCAGGATGCTCTGAGAGAGATTACGGCCGACAAAGCAGCGGGTAGAGCTGTGAAGGCCTTGAGGCTCTACAAGAACCCTACAACATCGAGCTCAGTCCATCAAAAGGTCGCTCGAGAGGTATCCGAACAGGACTCAGAAAATGAGGTCGACCGTTTACAGCAGCCAGCAGAGAGAAGGCCCCAAGAGCGAAACTACAAGGCAACTCTATTCCCTCAGTATTTCGGATGTGGAGGACGCCACAAGCGCTCCGATTGCCGCTTCCATTCTGCTGTTTGCTGGGCGTGTGGCCGGCAAGGCCACATTGCCACCGTCTGTTTGGGTCGCAAGGAGGACTATCCTGTGGGAGAATTGCCTCAGAAAGATACCAGGGTCTCCAGCCAGAATAGGGTGGGTTTTTGCGCCTCCCGTAGAAGCATTTTTAAAACTGGGGCCCATAGGCCGCTAAGAAAGAAGTTTCACATTGATGTCAAGTTGCAGGGGGTTCCCATATCGATGGAGGTGGACACGGGGTACGTTTTATCGATCATATCTCAGGACACTTTCAAGAAAATTTGTTGTAGAAGCGGCCAGCGAGTTAAACTTAGGCTGTCGAATTTAATTCTTACTGACTTTCAGAATTCCTGAGTCAGTGTGAAGGGGGAGGTCACGCTCAAAGTACAGCGTAGGAACTTTGAAGGGTTGTTAGATGTAGTTGTGGTCGGGGTGACCGCACGAGTCTCATTGGACTCTTGGTTCGAGGCCCTTGGGATTCAAGTGTCCGGACTTCACAGCTTGCAAATGACAGGCCTTGCGGCAGTTTGCAAGGAGTTTGCTGATGTGTTCAGTCCAGAACTTGGATCGTACAAGGGGCCTCCCATTGCTTTACAGTTAGACGCAGCCGTCGCCCCCATTAGGATTAAGCCCTGTTGGGTGCCCTTCGCGTTGAAGAACAAAATTAACGCAGAGCTGGACAAGCTGATTCAGCAGGGTATTCTAGAACCTGTGGACAGTAGCCCATGGGAAACTCCCATAGTCACGCCACTGAAGGCCAATGGAGAAGTCCGCATTTGTGCGGACTATAAATGTACACTAAATAAGGCATTGCAGCAGCATTCGTACCCGGTGCCGGTGGTAAGCCACATTCTGGCCTCCCTCAAAGGTGGCCGAGTTTTCGCCAAACTTCACTTGGCTCAGACCTATCAACAACTACCAGTTGATGAGGCAACGGCAGAGGCCCAAACAATTGTAATGCACTGGGGAGCATTTAAAGTTAAAAGGCTGCAGTTCGGGGTTAACGTAGCCCCTGGCATTTTCCAAAGCACGATGGAGCGAACGCTCTGCAATATTCCAGGAGTTTGCCCTTACTTCGATGAATGTCCTCATCGCTGGGGAATCATCCGAAAATCTGGCTGTCAGGCTTAGGGCCATTTTGCTGCGTTTCCGCCAAGCGGGGCTGAAGCTCAAGCAAGACAAATGTAAAATTGGAGTCACCTCCACATAGTTTCTGGGGTTCCGTATTGATGCTGAAGGCATCCATCCTGCTGAATCTAAGCTCAAAGCAATTCAGCAGGCCCCAAGTCCCAAGTCAAAGAGCGAACTTCAGGCTATTCTGGGACTGTTAAACTTTTACCATTCATTCCTCCCTCACAAGGCTGCAGTGGCTGAGCTGTTACACCGGCTCTTGGATAAACAGGCTCCATGGCTGTGGACAAAGGTCCACGAAAGGAGTTTTGCAGAGGTCAAGGCCTTGCTGTCTTCAAATGCGGTTTTAGCGCATTTCAATGAGCAACTGCCTGTGTGCATAGCCTGTGATGCATCCTCTTATGGGATTGGGGCTGTGTTAAGTCACTTAAAGGCTGATGGGACACAAGTCCCTGTAGCTTACTATTCTAGGACTCTATCATCTGCTGAGTGTAATTACGCACAGATAGATAGAGAAGCCTTGGCCATAGTGGCTGGCATAAAAAAGTTCCATGACTTTTTATATGGTCGCCATTTCATGGTCTTTACAGATCATAAGCCACTGCTGGGGTTGTTTACAACCAACAAGCAAACCCCACACATAATTTCTTCTAGAATGCTGAGATGGTCAATTTTCCTTTCTGCATATGACTACACATTGGTTCACAAGCTGGGCAAAGAAATGGGCCATGCGGATGGCCTCAGCAGATTACCTCTACAGCTAGTAGAGTCAGATCCTACTGCAGCTAACCACATACTTTCTATTCAGGATTTGCCTGAGTCTCCCCTCAATGCTAGGGATATGGTTGCAGAAACAGCCACTGATCACACGTTAACACGCGTGTTGACATGGGTGCTGTCAGGATGGCCTGACGTGTCCAGGCTCAGAGTTCCAGAGTTTCTGGAAGAGGAAGCATGAGCTATCCACCTTCATGGGGTGTGTCCTATGGGGTAGCAGGGTAGTGATCCCAGCCTCATTGAGGACTAGAGTCTTGCAGTCTCTGCATGAGGGACATCCGGGAATAGTCTGGATGAAGGCGCTTGCACGCAGCCATCTTTGGTGGCCTGGGCTCGATAAGGATATCGAGGCCCAGGTCCACGGGTGCAGTGTTTGCCAACAGTCTAGGCCTGAAATGCCTCAGGCTCCTGTACATAGGTGGGAGGAGACACATGCCCCTTGGTCGAGGGTCCATATCGACTACGCTGGTCTCTTTCAGGGGCAATTCTTCCTTCTCCTCGTGGACAGCCATTCCAAGTGGCTAGAGGTCATTCCAATCTCCTCCTCGACTGCTGCCAGGACCATCCAGGTGTTGAGAGGGATCTTTGCCTCTCATGGGCTTCCAGATGTCCTTGTCTCCGACAACAGACCCCAATTCACTTCTTCTGAGTTTCAGGCTTTTCTACAGGCCAACATGATCCGTCATGTCACATCAGCACTGTTTCATCCAGCTTCCAACGGTCAAGCTGAGCATATGGTGTGCACAACCAAGAATGCTTTAAAGAGGATCACTCACGGAAGCTGGCATCACAGGTTAGCTGACTTTCTTCTTTGCCACCGCACCTTGCACAGCCACAGGAAAGAGCCCAGCTGAACTCTGCTGGGGTCACCGACTCATTACAAAACTGGACAGGTTGCACCCAGACCGGGTGGCTTCACAGGTGTCACAGCCACGGGCACCTAGGAGACTACAGGTGGGCGATCCGGTTTGGGCAAGGAATTATGGACCTGGTCATCTCTGGGTGACAGCAGTGGTCTGCAAAGTAACTGGGCCACTGTCATACGAAGTGGCCTTGGATGATGGTCATGTGTTACGTAGACACATCGACCAACTGCGCTGGAGACTTCACAGCCACACTTCCGCACCTGACTCTGCTCTTGGGGGGGAGGAGGACCACGATTATGATCGTGGACCGCAGTCTCTCTGTGAAAGAGGAACTTCACATGCACCAGTAGGGTTTTTTGCCAACGAGGCAGCTCCTGACTCTGGCACCATGGGATATTGCTCGCAACTGGCTGTTCTGGCCTCTCTGTCTGCTGGTCTTGGGCTCACAGAACAGTGCTTCCAAGAGGGGTCCATTGTGGACTTGGGGAATTCCACCCCACCAAGGAACTCTCATCTGGGTTTACAGGATCTGGCCAGTCAGCATGATGGAGGGCAGCCTGAATATAGGGGGCATAAAAGTCCTGGTCTGCCGAGCCTGGCAGGCAAGCTTGCAGACCAGGCAAGCACACTTGTTCTAAGAAGATCAGAGTGGGCTAGAGGTCCACCCAAGCACTTACAGGACTACATAAGGTTCCTGTCAGTAAGAACACACTCAAAAGAATAAGCGTTAGATTTGTAGTATTTTAAAATACTACGGTTATTTGTTTTTGATCTAGGAGGGGAGGGGTGTTATGTCCTGGGCCTGCTGAGTGACTCAGCAGGTGCAGGAAGCTGCAAAGAGGCCCGAGCAGACCACGTGGATGCCCGGGACCAGACAGGCTGTCTCCAGCCTATTGCGCATGTGCAAGGCGGGAGAATCCGTTGCATTGATTGGTTGATGCTGTCCCTGCAAAAGGAATTGACACCATTTTGTATTGTTCTGTTGGAGATTGAATAAAGAAGGATTATGTTACTCCTGCCTCGTTTCAATGCCTTCACAACGAACAAAACAGAACAGTATGTGTTCTCCATAACTTGCTGACTGGCCATTAAATAAGTTGATTTTCCAAAACTGATTGCTCTAGGCACCAAGGCAATGGAGAATCTGTGATAAGACATGGAGATTGTGAGAGAAACACAGGAAACACAACTTCAGGACTCTTTCAACTTTAATTCCGTCCTCCAATATTCATAGGCAAACTATTGAGGTTCTATTTTTTGGTCGCTTCAATAGTTTAAAGAATTCTATCCCTCCTTGTCTTCTTTTTTGTTTCCCAGTGGTTAAAAACATGCTAAAGCTTGTAATGGATACAGGTGCCTAAATTACCTATGACTCTCGTTTGTCTAGCTGTCAACCATCCAAATACTTTATTTTTTTGGAGAAAATCAGCGCAGCATCTCCTTTGGCATTAGTTGTTTTTTTCTGTGGTTTCCTTTGTTACCTAATTGATTTTTATGTATTTATTTGTGTTTCAACTTTATTATTTTTACAAATAACTCAAGGCATTGAACATACCTAATCTTTCTTGTCCTATTTTCTCCATAAGGACAACTCTGTGAGATGGATTGGGATGAGGTAGAATGACTGGCTCAGGATGAGTCTAGGAACTTTAGGCTCCCACCATTGGCTGAGCCACCCAGCTCAGCCCATTCACAGCCAGCTTTCCTCTTCCAGCCATTCTCCACGGCCAGAGGGCTCCTGGCCCTCCACCCCTCACCCTTCATCCCTGCCCATTCACTCAGACACCTTTGACTGCATAGGATATGTTATGTCCTAGGCCTGCTGAGTCACTCAGCAGGTGCAGGAGGCTGCAGAGAGGCCTGGGCAGACCATGTGAATGCCCGGGACCAGACAGGCTGTCTCCCGCCTTGTGCACATGCACAAGGCAGGAGAAATGCCTTGCATTGATTGGCTGATACTGTCCCTGCAAAGGGGTATAAGAGAAATCCACGCCATTTTGTTTTTGGTTCTGTTGTGAATGGAATAAAGACAAGACTGTTTGTTACTCCTGCTCGTCTCAATGCCTTTTACTTGGAAACAAAACAGGACAAATAACCCCCAGCCAATGGGGTGGCAGGCAGAAGTAATGGTGCTGTAGAGTGGCCATGTGATTGGTAATGGGCAGGACAATCACAGGGGCTGTGGGATGGGCAGTGTGCAATGCAAGATTTTATTTTAAAGTGCTGCGGCTTCTCTGCAAGTTGTTTTTTAAAAGGGGCTGAACTTTCCAACCAATTGGGTGGTTCCAGATTGTGGTTCTGAATGCAATGTACAGTATTTTATTGGCTTCCCAAGACAGTATTGGAATGGGGGCTACAAGTTATGTGGAATGATGGAGCTGCTGAAGACAAGAAGGAAAATCCTTCATAGGTTTGGATAACTAGGAGGGAATCTGGCATCTTAAGTTCTCCTGAAGTTCTATTGTAACTGTTTAGATGCAACGTTTGTTTATTCAGGAAACACATGTTGTTAAAGGGGAAGGGGAAGGCAAATCAAAGCCAGAGCAGTGTAAATATTCCAGGCCAAAGAAAGTGCTATGAAGGATTTTCATTCCAATCTTCAAACAGCCTCCATCATTCCATGTAACTCAAAGCCTTCAGCAGGAATCTCAGTTTGCATATCTTGACATCAAGATATACAGAGGAAATGGAAACCTTGAGGATGGGGAGTGTGAACAGCTCCCCTTTTCAGATGAGAGAAAATATCAATTATCAAATAAACTAATGAAAGTTTTTTTTTGAAGTGCTTGTTTTTCTCTCACACCTATTATACTTCAATGGTGTGTGCTCTAGGGACTGTGCACTGCACATCTGGACTGCAGCTGTCTCCTGGGAAGGCTGCTGTGGCTTTCTGTCATATGCCCCCCCCAATGCCATCCCATTGCAGTTTTGGGACGTTCTGAGTTTTAGTATCCCCCATAACCTGTAGCCAATCGCATCGCACTCTCTCTCCCCACCCAGCTCCCACTCCCATCTCCATAGAAGGCTGCAAGAAGCTCCCATCCCAGCTTCTCTTGTCTTCTCGTTCTTTTCCTTCCCAATGTCACAACCTGCCTTTATGTCTTTCCCCTCACCAACCCTCTTGCAGCCTTTTGTGGTAATTTTTTTCCTTTTTTTCAGTCTCTTTTATTTTCCTTTTGAACAAAGCCTACACCAGCTGCTGCCAAGGTCCCACCCAGCATCCCAGAGATCCCTGCCGCCAGAAGCAACACCCAACCGCTCAGCTATCCTTCCTTCCTTCCTTCCTTCCTTCCTTCCTTCCTTCCTTCCTTCCTTCCTTCCTTCC
>NW_015387374.1:166842-201545 GCF_001527695.2 Protobothrops mucrosquamatus | reverse complement strand
TCCTTCCTTCCTTCCTTCCTTCCTTCCTTCCTTCCTTCCTTCCTTCCTTCCTTCCTTCCTTCCACACATCTAAAAGATGCCAAGACTGAGAAACACTGGCAAAATAATTTGGAGACAAGGGAAGCTGAGATGAAAACTTATTATTGTCCTAAATTGTCATAGGGACTGACCAGGGCAAATCCACCAGGGCAATGAACCATTTCCACACAGTTATGATTCTGAATGATCTTCCAGATTTGTCTTTGGACTAAGGGAGATTTGGAAAATGTGTGGTAGAGGATTAAAAATGCAGAGCTCTCAGTTAAATGGAAATGTGGGGGAGGGGAGGAAAGAAAGTAAGGCGATCTTTTATTTAATTCAATTATACTTCATAAGCTGTTTTCTACAAGTAGAGCATCATGGTAAAGTTTCCCAGCTTTCATTTAGATCACCATTTGCAAACAGCGCAGGGAGAATAAAGTGGAGCTACGAAGCTTGCAAGGAGAGCTGCCAGCCCCCCTCCCCCAGCCACTATAATGGCACCAAGCACCGCCACTTGCACAAGAGTAAGCCACTTGCACAGCCCTAAGCAACAGATGCTTTAATGCTGTGGCTTTGCCATTTCCAACACCTTCTTTTTATAATTCAAGCCTATCCCTAACCCTCTTCATGACCTGTCAGAGCCACTTTCTGGAGCCACCCAATTGGTCGGAAAGTGCAGCCCCTTTAAAAAAACTTGCATCATATGCTGCCACCCCACAGGCCCTGTGATCGTCCCACCCATTGCCAATCACACATTCATCCCACAGCACCATTGGTTCTGCCTGCCACCCCATTGGCTGGGGGCTATTTGTCCCATGCACCCAAAGGCCCGGGTCAAAACCTGTCTGGGTGAATGGGCAGGGATGAAGGGTGAAAGGGCCACTGGCCATGGAAAATGGCCAGGCGAGAGCCAGCAAAGGAGGAAAGTGGTCACCCAGCTGATCTTAATGGCCAAGGAAGGTTTGGAATTCACTGTTTTCCAGTTTCTACCATGGTGTTTTAACCATTAGCTCAAACTGGCTCTCATTTCCATTCTCAGCAAAGCAAAGCTATTCAACTGTACTCCGTGTTGTTTTGGGATAATATTTATAGACACCTTTTCAACCTAGTAGCCCAGACATGAGCATGAAGCTTCAGGCTAGATGCAGCCCTTAGGTACCCCAATGACTTGATTGCTGAAAATTTTCAACAGCTGAAATGTAAATGTCAGTCATACCATAGTTTTACATATTTTTTAAAATGCAAACTTTCCCCAACATGAATAAGTTACCATTTTGCATCATCACTCTGAAGCTCTCAGATTTTCCAGGAATTATCAGCAATGTTGTTGGCTACTTAAAATTTGCTGTCTCTCAAAGACAGCATCTGAAATAGCATAAATCAGATTTTGGGTTTTTTACTGTTCACATAAGTATTTTGGATTATTTCAAAAAATATTGATACATACATATTTTTGCATACTTATATTTTGTTGATGTACTGGTAGCCCTTGACATATAACAAATAAATGTTCAGAGTTACAATGACACTGAAAAAAGTGACTTACGACAAGTCTTCACACTTACAATGGCCACAGAATCCCTGCAGTTATATGATCAACATTTAGGCAAGTATTTACCACAGTTTGGCATTCCAGGATCATATGATTGCCATTTTGAACCTTCCCAGGAAGCTTCCAATAAGCAAAATCAGTGGGAAGCCTAATTTAGCAATGGAAGTTCCAGTCCCACTTGTGATGATAAGTTGAGGACTACCTGTATAGAGAAGAAATTAAACCAGGCAAGTATTGAAAGAGCCTAGTTTTATGAGTATCACCAGGTAGCCACTAAAGGCAATAATTCTTCGGGTAGACAATAATTCTCTCTCCCATCTAGGCAGGAAGCCATCACTAATTGGTTTTTCTACTCCTAGAACAGTGAAAACCTTTTTACTGAGTTTGCATATATTTTCTTTTTCCCTGTCTGTCAGGGATTGATCTAATTAATTTGTTGTTCAATGCTTAATAGAATTGTAAGAGTTTTATAAATCAAACAGTGATAGTGGTAATGGTAATTATGATAATGTTTTATTCAGTAATCATTCCCCAATTCAGTAGCACTAACCATATAGAATAAGCTTTCCAAGAAACTTACTCTTCTGATTGTTCTTAAAATGATCAAAAAGCAAAGACATTACAAAGAAACAAGTTCAAACAAAAATTAATTATATTTAAATTTTTACTGTTGTATTAGAAACTAATAATATACATCTTCTAAATGTTTTACAGTACCTTCCCTTGAAAAATGCACAAAATTACATGATACAAATATTTTCACAAAAATGCAAAATTACATGATACAAATATTTGTTGAAGAATAATTTCATTATAAGATAATTATAGCATTTTTGCCCCAGAGTGACTTGTCTATTTGAAAGAAAATTCTTATAGGGACAAGGATAGTGCAAGATATTTTGTTATCTAGTGTTTCTTATTTGTTCAAAGCACTGTAATTAAGGCCAGACAATTCATTTGAAATATGAATCTCTCACAAAACCTTTATATAAAAATAAAATAAGGGTTGAATCAGGTTGAATAATAAGCCATTTGGTACTGCTCATTCATGATATGTGCCAACTTTATTTCTTTAAATATATGCTTACAATATGCTTGCTATGTTTAATATTGTTATAAGGATAATAGGTAAAAAATGTACAAATTAGTACATATTTACACAGGCATTAGGAATATTACAATTACCATTATTTCTAATGAATAAAATCATTAGCAATTTTATGGCTACTCCCCATTATGGTCATAAGTCATGTCAATTGTAAAGTGGGCATCCTTATGACCAATCCAATTTTACAACTTTTTTTGTGGTGGACATTAAGTAACTATTGTGGTTGTAAAGCAACTGCTACAGTCATAAAGTAAACACCATGATATAAAGCAAAGTTATTTCTTCCTATGCAGCTTTTCTGCTGAAACCCAGAATAAAATGTTGCAAAATGTTGCAAAACGCAGTCACATGACCCCAGGAAAATACAAACAGCTGTAAATATAGGCTTAACAACTGCAGCCAGGAGTGTTAAGGCTGTGGTTGTTAGGCAAAGCAGTCATAAGGAGGGTAACTCCAGTGTGACCTCAATACAAAAAAAGCAAAACTTACCTGAGTGATTTCCAGCATCTGAGACTGAAATTAACTCCCTTATTTGACTATTCAGGAGAGGGAAAACCCCTGGAGGTTGCTTTATTCCCCAAGAACTATTGAAGAATAACATAAAGTGGTGAGTTCCAATTTTGACATCGCTCTTCATCTGAACACTGAAGCTCTATTTATAGAGCATTAATTGCCCCTTTCCTTTTATGGAAACATCAAAATCAGATTCATACTTCCTCTGTTTAGTATATATTTTGGTCACCCAGGTGCAGTTCATACCCAGATGATTCTCATAGATGAAGTATTGTTTGTTATAACACATGCAGCCTGAAAGATCTGTCAGATCCTGATGGGCCAATCTTTTACAATGCATTCTATGTAACTGTCCTGTTCCAGTCCATGCCTGCACATGCCAAAGAGTTTTGAATACTTTATTGAGACACCACAAGCCCTTGTGTTATTCCCCAGGTCCCACTTATTAGAAATGCCAGATACCAAAGCAGCAAAGTCCACACAATATCAATGGGCAAATACAAAGTCCAAGGTCAAGATACAAGTCCACAAATCCACACACAAAGGCCAGAGTCCAAACTCAAGTCCAAAGTTCCACATGATATCCAAAACCAAGGTACAAGTCCAGAATTGAGTTATAAAATCCAAGGTCCAAACACAGGGTTGATTAGCAAGGCATAGATCCAGAAGCAGGAGTTCAGAAGTTGGAGCACAGGCATGGCAGGAAATAGTCAGTTGTCTCCAATGCCACTTTGCTCCATAGGTTGAGCTAAGTAGATTCCAGCTGATGCAGCTTATTAGGAAGAGCAAGGCTGCCTCCTCTTGAATAGCCTTGCTGATGTCCATTGTGCCTCCCTCCACTCAGCTCTATGCATCCTGAGATCTGGCATGCAGCTGCAGCTGTGCCCCTTCTCCATCCTGTGCCTCTGGTCATCTGCACTTCCAGCAGCATATATAATAATGTAATATATTGGGCGTTGTCTTACCTGAACGCCATTTCTCAGCATGTAGATGTAGCCTCCACCGATGGGTTATCAATGCCTCCTTGCTCAGTTTAGACTAAGATCAAACTTTGGCCACGCCTCCTTGGGCTGTCCTTCCCCAGTTTGTTGATTGATGAGGCGAAGCCCACATGATCTGACACAACACTCCTCCTGAAAATACAGCCTAGACCCACCTACACGGGCGGGTGTGGAGGCTACATCTACATGCTGAGAAATGGCGTTCAGGTAAGACAACGCCCATTCTACAGCATGTCAGATGTAGCCTCCACCGATGGGACATACCCAAGCCCCCATGTCCCTCAATGGGAGGGAAGTCTAGGTCTGTGCGTCACGAGCCGCCACCACCCTCTGCAAGACCCTCCTGCCAAAGGCCGCATCAGCTGCCGCAAACTGATCAAGTTTGTAATGTCTTATAAAGGAAGAGGGAGAAGACCAGGTGGCTGCCCGACAAATCTCTTCTACCGAAGCCTGTGCAGAATAAGCCGCAGTCGTGGCTGCACTACGTGTGGAATGAGCTGTGACGTTCGCCGGAACCTGAAGAGACTGAGACTTGTATGCATAAGAGATGCATGCCCTGATCCATCGTCCAATGGTTGAAGATGATACCTTCAGACCCTTGGAAGAAGGATGGAAAGACACAAACAGAGCATCAGTCCTGCGAAATGGTTCCGTACGTTTAACGTAGTGATGCATGGCCCGTCGTACGTCCAACGTGTGCCACAGCCGTTCCAGACGATGGGATGGTCGAGGACAAAAATTTGGAAGAACCAGGTCCTGAGACCTGTGAAACCAAGTATTGACCTTCGGGATGAAGGATGGGTCCAACCGGAGGACCACCCTGTCATCCAGAAAGGTACAGAGGTCCCCTCTGACTGAGAGCGCAGCCAGCTCAGAGATACGCCTAGCCGAAGTAATGGCGATCAAAAAGGCGACTTTCAGAGAAAGGAAGTGTAAAGAACAAGACCTAATAGGTTCAAATGGTGGCCCCGTGAGAACCTGCAATACTTTTGGTAAATCCCACGTGGGGTATCTATGCACCACGGGAGGAGCAGTGTGAACAGCCCCCTTAAGGAAAGCCCTGACTGTCGGGTGATGTGACAGTTGTGCATGATTCTCACAAGTGAGAATTGAGGACAAGGCAGCAATTTGTCTACGAATAGTATTATAGGCCAGGTCTTTGTTCAGGCCCTCTAAGAGGAAATCTAAGATAATAGGAATAGATACTGTCAATGGATCCAAACTCCGGGAGGCGCACCAAGTGCAGAAATGCCTCCATGTGGCGTCATAAATTCTGTTAGTCGAAGGACGTCTAGAGGCCTGAATTACCGCTATGACGTCCGGGAAAAATGATTGCCTAGCTAAATTCTCCCGCTCAAGTGCCAAGCGGCTAACTGAAGCCACTGCGGATCCGGATGTTGTAGCTGATACTGACTGAGAGCGACTAGATTTGGTGGGATCTTCCATGGCGGAGAGACCGACAGATCCACAAGGTCTGCAAACCAAGGTCTCCTTGGCCAGTGAGGGACCAACAGGATCAACTCGGCCTGTTCTAAAATCAGCTTCCTGATGACAGCCTGAATCAGAGGGAGAGGGGGAAATGCATACAGGAGCCCCTTGGGCCAAGGACTGCGGAGCGCATCTGTCCCCTCTGCCCCCCATGATGGAAACCTTGTGAAATATCTGGGTAGTTGAGCATTTGTCAACGAGGCAAATAGGTCCACCTGAGGGTGTCCGAACCTCTCCACAATTCTCATGAAAAGAGACGGATCTAGGCGCCACTCTGAGTGGTCTATCAATACCCTGCTCAAAGAATCGGCCTGACGATTCGCCTCCCCGGAGATGTGTTCTGCGCAAATGGATGCCAGATTGGATTCTGCCCACAGGCCCAGGGATAGAGCTTCCTGCATGAGTGTCCAGGACCTGGTCCCCCCCTGCCTGTTGACGTGGGCTTTGGTTGCGACATTGTCCGTCATTACCAGGACGTGCCTTCCCGCTACTATGTGGGCAAATTGGCGTAGAGCCAGGTGTACAGCCCTGAGCTCCAACCAATTGATGTTGTGAGCGAGATCGGATTGGTTCCACTGTCCCTGTGCCATGTGAGTCTGCATGTGCGCTCCCCAGCCGAACAAACTGGCGTCCATGGTCAGGACGAGTCTGTGAGGCTCCTTGAACAGTGAACCTTTGTGTATGGCTGACGACACCCACCAGCGGAGTGACATCAGAGTGTGGTGAGGAACCCTCACTTTCCATACGGAGGAACTCATGTTCTTCCTCTGGAAAGGTAGGAGGAACCACTGTAGGTGTCTGGAGTGAAGTCGTGCCCAAGGCACTATGCCTAGACACGAGATCATTTTTCCCAATAGCTGAGACAGCTGGACTAGTGGAACCACCTTGTTTTTTTGGATATTGCAAACTAAAGATTTGATGCTGGCCTTGCGTTCCTGTGATAGATATACCTTGCACAGGTTCGAATCTATCACCGCGCCTAAATGTAGAATCCGAGTGGTCGGAATGGTGTGACTCTTTTTGAAATTCACGGAGAAGCCGTGTCTCTGCAGAGTCTGAATTGTGATTTGTAGATCCAGCTGCGCTGACCGGAATGACCTGGACTGGACAATGATGTCGTCCAGGTAGCACTGTACTCTTACAGGTATCAGCCGTAGATGGGCTGCCAATACCGCCAGTAGTTTTGTGAAAACGCGAGGGGCCGAAGAAAGACCAAAGGGCAGAGCCCTGTACTGATAATGCCTGTGTGCATGGCAAAAACGGAGGAACCTGCGGTGATGGGGTCTGATTGGAACATGAAGATAAGCCTCCGTCAGATCTATGGAAGATAGATAATCTCCCTTCCTGATACTGGCCAGGATGGATCTGAGGGACTGCATTTTGAACCGCCTGTAGGCTATGAAATGGTTCAATCCCTTCAGATCCAAGATCGCCCTCCAACCTCCCGATGCTTTGGGGACCACAAAGAGGATGGAGTAAAACCCCTTTCCCCTTTGATCCTGAGGCACCGGCTCTATGGCCTTTATTTCTAACAGATGGGAAATGGCCTTGGAGACTAATCCCGCTCTGTTTGCGTGTTTTGAGGTTGGGCACTGGATAAACCTGTCTGGGGAAATGGAGTGGAATTCCAAGGCTAGTCCTAGCCTTATGGTCTCCCTTACTCCAAAACGTCGTTGAACAGAGTCAAGCGACCTCCTATGGGAGGATCCACAATGGCGTCACTTGGACCTCCTGAATGAATGTCCTCCAGCTCCCCGAAAGGGGCACTTATTCTGGTATTGTCCTCTGGTTCCTGTGTTCTGGCGGCCCTGTTGTCGATCCTGTCTGGGGGAAAAGGATCGGGAACCTCTGGACCCATCCCAGGACTGCCCTGCTCGAAAGGGCTGCCGCCAGTCCCAGGAAGTTCCAGCCTGAAAGGACTGCCTGCGAAACTCTTGCTGGGGTCTCCTATCTACCTTTTTGGAGGGGTGAGCCAATGTTTTCCTTTTGTCCTTACCTTCAACCAGGTGCGGTTCTAAAACTGCCCCAAATAGCTGACTACCCTTATACACGTCTGTAGACAGACGCCATCTCGATTTAAGATCTGCCCTCCACTGTTTGAGCCACAAGAATATACGAGACGCTACCGTGGCAGCTATAGACCTGGCAGAATGTTTGACCGCGTGAAGGGATGCGTCTGAGATATATTCCGCAGCAGCTAGAAGTTTACCCAGATTTTGTTGCGCACGCACCTGATCCGGGGGAAGTAAAGCCTGTAACTCACGGAGCCACATGATGGAGGTCCTCGCAAAGAAGGATGAAGAAGTCACCGCCTTGATGGCCCAGGCCGAGGCCTGATGAGCTCTGCGGAGAGAAAACTCAAATATTTTATCCTCCGCCTTGAGGTTTTCTGCCATGTCACCCGGAACCGTGGACGTGGAAAATAAGCATAACAACAGGGCATCTACCTTAGGAACCTCAAGGAGGGAAGAAAATTTAGGGGAAACGTTAAAGAGTTTCTTCTCAGTGCTGCTGGGATGAGTGGAAGTGGACAGTGATGCCCACTGGTCCTCCACCGTGGTGTGGAACACTGCAGGACAAGGAATATATTTTTCCTCCACAACCTTCACGGTAAATAAGGGGTTTGACTCCTGTGGAGTCGATGTGGAAGGTTCAGGTTCCTGTTCTGTGACCAAATTGGCCGTAGCACAGGCCTTTAACAAAAGGGACTTAAAGAGAGAAGGATCGAATAGACCGGCCGTTGGAGCCGGATCCGAAGTCCCCTCTTCATCCTCAGACATAGGCAGGTCCGGAGCGTCTAAGTCAACCGACTCTGCCTCCCCAAGGTGAGAGGAGGTCTCCGAAATACCAGAGCCCGTGGACTGTAGACCCTCAGCGCGACCAGCTGGTAAGGTTGGAGGCGAGGCGGATGGGGCCTGTGAAGGTCCCTGAGCCATGGAAGATGCTATAAATTGAGTGAAGGCCTGTTGCATAAATGAGTTAAACTGCTGTGCCCAGAAGGTTTGCTCTGTAGGGGCAACTCCCGAGGTAGAGGCCTCAGCAGGCTGAGGGGTGTTTGAGGTAATTGGTACTGAAGGACCAGAAGGATGGGCCGGTAAACCTGGATGGGGAGAAGGGAGCCCGACCTGTTCAGTTCCCCCTTGAGGAGACCAAGCCATAGGAGCTTGATAAGACGGCACTGGCGGAATCTCAAAAGGTGAATTGCCCAGGGAAGCAGGGGGAACCACGTCAGCCTCACTGGACATGAGTCTTTGTGTTCTGGAGAATTCTTTCTCCAATGCCAGATGTCTCCTCGTGGCCTCTCGCTCAGCAGCCTTGGAGGGTTCTGTAGATAGATGTTTGGTTTTGGCTTTTTTCTTTCCCCCCGTGCCTACATCGAAAGATCTGCGCTTGGATTGTGCGGGGGGGGGCACTCGAACCCTGCGAAGTCTGAGGAGAAACACTATCTGCCATTGCGATCAGGGCCTTCCAAATGGGAGAGGTCCTGCAGTGGGGGTAAACACGCAGATCAAGTTGTCCGGGAGGGAGACTTCCCACGCCCTAAGACAACCACAATGGCAAATAGCCAGACAGCTTGGTAAAACTGCCTGTTTAGGCCCTGCAGGCACAGCGCCGCGAGCTAATGGGAACAGGTGGAATGAACACTCCCAATGAAAATACCAGAATTAATGTTATTGAATTATACCAGGAATGAGGAAATAAGGAGCTCCCTTATTCCAGATAAAGATCCTGACAAGGATCCTAATGAATTGTAGAAACACCCCCTTGAAAGCCCAACACAGCAGGCTATAAAATGTATTCACAGGCCCAGCCTCTGCCGGAGTGAAGGCCTCAGCAAAATGGCGGCCACACCCAGCACGAAGACAAGATGGCGGACGCAGGCCTCGTGGCCGCCTCAATGGCTACCTTAAAGGAAGGGGAGGTGGACAAGGGCACCTACGGGTCTCTGCCACCCAGTTTTCACCCCCTTCCCGAATAAGCCAAACAAACTTGCGCTTCGTCGAACGGCAAGGCCCTGCTCTCTTCTGGAGCCTCGTGGCTTCACCGGCCTTCTCCTCGATGAGCGGCGCGTTCCTGGCGCCCGGGGATTCCCCCTCTGCGCGCCCGAGCCGAAAGGACATCAAGCGGTGGGGAAAGCCCAGCACTGCAGCCAGGCTCCGAGCTGAAGAACGTTGCAATCAACGAGCCCAGAAATGGACTCACAAGACGTGAGGGAAATCCCAGTTCGCGCCAAAAAGTACGAGCCGAGTAAAAAGCCTCCTAGCGCTGAGGGAAAAGCCCTCACAGCACCAAACAGCCGATAGCAGTCAAATCGCTAGCTATCAGGGAATTTCCTCACAGCTTGAGCCGGCAGAAAAGGCTTTCAAAAAAACGCTCAGGGGAATCCCCTTCGCAGCGCTCAAAAGCAGATTGAAACGGAGTCAAACGGCAACACGAGGCCTCCAGGGAAGCGTTCCCTGCAGGGAGTCCCCTGAGGACTGAAGTACAGCAAGCCAAAACCTTTTTTTTAGAAGCGTTCAAATAAGTAATTGAATTAAAGAAAAGGGAAAAATAACAAAAGAGAATGAATCCTACTAACTCATTCACCTAAAGCTAATACAATTAAATTGTTTGAGGAGCTATGCTAAGTTGTGTCCTTACTGAGCCGAGACTAAGAACAAACTGGGGAAGGACAGCCCAAGGAGGTGTGGCCAAAGTTTGATCTTAGTCTAAACTGAGCAAGGAGGCATTGATAACCCATCGGTGGAGGCTACATCTGACATGCTGTAGAATAAAGGGATCAAAATATAATCTTTTATGTCTAACCCAGCCATTGTTCATTCTTTCTTGTTTGTGCTCTTTACTTTGCTCAGCGATAACTTAAAAGCTGCCCAAGGAGAAAGAAAAAACTTAGTTGTAACTTTAAATGTGTTCGCTATAGCTTGCAATGTATCGTTCTTCCTCTGCTGTAACTTGCAAATGTATCTGCCCAAGGAGAAAGTTCTGGGCTGCTTGCCAGCAACTGTGTATTCAAAGCGAAACTCTGTAACAAGCTGTAACTGACATAACCTGATAGATCAGTGATGGCGAACCTTTTAGAGACCGAGTGCCCAAAAACTGGTCCCACCCCTGCTCCGCCCCCATCCCCCATCCCGCCTGTCCACAGGGCGACTCATCACCTCCAAGGCCCGCTGCAGATCGCCCAGCAGCGCCATGGCAGCCACACCCTCTGCCTGCGCCCCGCAGCATCAACTGTGCGCGATGGGGCATGAGGGCAGAGTCTTGTCTAAGTTGCCTGGCTGCCATGTCCTTGGTTGCACTGCTCCGCGTGGGCCACGCTCGGGGGTGACTCTTCTCCAGGGGGGCTGCTGGGGAGGAGAGGTCACGGGGGGAGGCAAGGCTGGGGCAACGGCACGTGTGCCCACAGAGAGGGCTCCGAGTGCCGCCTCTGGCACCCGTGCCATAGGTTCGCCACTACTGTGATAGATAAAGAAAACACATATTCAGACGAAAAAGAAATCTTTTAGCCTGTTAGTGTGAGAAAGTGCCTTAGATATAAAAGGGAAATTTTATATTAGTGTGTGTGTATCTTTTCTCCTCTGTCTCTCTGCGTTAGAGACAAGAGATTAGGAAGCACCTGGCTTTTCTTTTTGATCAAAAATAAAACTGTGTTGTTTTCAATAGCCTCATGTTCAGAGTCTCTTTGGGATTTATTTGAATTCTGACCTGAAAAACCTTACAATATAATTACGTTATAATTTAATACAGGCCGCAATCTGGACCTCCCTTATAGAAGCTAGTTAGGTTGTTTTATAAATATATTTTAACTATATCCTAAACTTATTTTATTTATAATCTATTAAGATAAAATATATATGTATATTTACAGAGCACTTGGCTTGTACAGAACAGTCATGTGATGTCTCACTTAATGACTGCTTCACTCAATGACCAAGATTCCAGTCCCAATAATAAATTGGACTACCTGTAGATCTATAAAAATAAGAGATATATGGGTCCTGATCAGGAACCAAGTTATGGGAGGCCTTAAGCCAGCCCAGCTCAGGGAACAAAGGATACATTCTTTACTTAAAGTGATGTGCACACAACCTGTTATTCCAGAAAGTTTTTCTCAACTTGTTTGGCTGAGGAATATGTATGTAGTTTGCAAGAAATCTAGCTACATATAGAATTTGGTTTGTATTCTACAGTATGCCACATAAAAACATTTCCCATTGAGTTTTGGTTGTTTTGAAGAGGTTCTGCTTTACTTCATACAATCTCAGCTAATGCTGAGCTGTGCTTTATCCCAGTCTGACACCTAACTGAAACAGATCCAAATAATCTTTTTCTCCCATGATCCCCTGTAACTTTTACTGACAGCCACAAAAGGAGATTGGAAATTGGACAATAACTGCCTAGCATGGAGGGGTTCAATGAAGGAGAACCAGAACAGTGCCATGCACTTTGCAAGGACACCAAGGGCAGAGTGGCCTGCTCTCTTTCCACAATGCATGCTCTAAAACTCCAGAGCTCACAATAGCAGGCTGCTCAGCACCTTAGCATTCCTCGGCTGTGTGGCTCCATTCCAGAAGTAAGCATCATTTCATTCATTCAATTCATTGCAGCCACTCCAAAAATGGTGCTTCTGAGACAGCCCAGAGATGAGAAGTGGAGCCACTCCCCCTTGATTTCCCTTCAAGACACAGGTGCCATTCCAGAAGGAGCCACTATTTTAGAGTGGCCACAATGAATTGTCCCCACACAAAAAATGGCACCTGCTTCTGGGCTGATACCCTTTGACTGCCAGGGATGCTGAAGAGCAGAGTAGTCGCTTTCCTTTCCAACACAAGATCTGCAGCTTCAGAAATCTATTATACAGAAGGTAAGTGCACGATAAGTGAAGGAGGTGGAGGGGAGGGTGTGGAACCCCATAGGGTGGGAAAAAGTCCCAAGGCATATGGGGACCTTGAAGGGCAAGAAGCAGAACACAGGATAGCTCAGGGTCTGGAAAAGGCCTTGGGACATCCAGAGCAGACAGATCCGGATCTGCACTAAGCCTACCAGAGTCTCCCCTACTCCAAGGCACCAAAATGTTCTCCTTAAGGCTGCTCAGCAAGGCAATCACATGGCTCTATTACAGTTGTAACTTGAGGACTAATTGTATAGATAAACATATTTAAATGATATTTTGGAAGTGGAACAAATTCTGGGTAAGAGCGAAACTGATTTATATGTGAATTCTGAAAATAATAAATTATAAGTTTGAACAGCAATTGTTCTTGTCTTTTCTTTATTTCCTTTCTGCATCTTTACAACACTGTTACTCATCATAACAACTATTAGTATGAATTGGATATTAGATGATCTAGAAGAGTCCAATTAAAATAGATGCTATATAGGTTTTTTGCAGCATAGGCATATGGTTGAAAAAACTTCACTTGTTTTATACTACATGTCATATGCATGTTTAAAGACGAAGATAGGATCAGTAGAAAGCCTTAAACTTCTGGCTGATATTATGAAAAGATCACCTATAAGATATGAGCTTTAGGATTGGTTCAGGCTGTTCTGGCTGTTTCAATTCCTCTATGCAATTGAGATGCTGCCTTCTAGCAGAAAAACATACAACTGCAGCAGATGAAAAATGCATCTTTTTATTGATAAGAATAGTTCCCTGAAAGCCATGAATCTATCCAACCATTGGAGTTTACTTTTTCTTTGGATAGAATTTCAAACAGATATCTAGTTCTTTTATTAAAGCATTGTTTTTCTGGCATTTGTGTGCAGTTAATTTTTAATCACACTTTCCATCAAAAAATACCACTTAATGCTTTGCTCAAAAATATGTAGCATATAAAACAAAGAACCCATTAAAGTCATAGTTTTTAATCTAATAGTCACATTGAAATTTCCAGTTATGGATGATATGTAATTTTTTTAACCATGTCCTATGGGAGTTTGTTTTGCATTTTCTTAATTACACCAGTATTGATTCATATGGGAATCTTGAAACTAAGTAAGAAAGGGAAAACTAATTAGCCATCATCTAGCTATAATGATACAGTACAGTATGCCACAAGCAAGGTGAAAAGATTTTCACCAAATGTACTCTGTGTTTCTGTAGAAACCAGAATAATGAGAGAAAAAAATTATCTATATCAATGCACTAATAAGAAGAGGGAGTCTTCTTCCTGTTGACATTTTCTTTTCTCTTTAGTAAGTAAGATATCTAGCCAATGTTTAAATAACAAAAGTTAGTTAATTAGATCCAAGCATGCAGTATATCATTTCTATCAGCATATCTATATTCAGAATTTCTTTGATAATTGCAATACTTGAAGCAGAATATTGTTGCAGACCACTCACTTATTCCTCTAAAAGTAGTTGAAAGACTCAGCAATTTCTGCCAGTGTAAGGCAGATATATTTCCAATGAGGCTGTGCAAATTATTCCAGATCACCAGTGAATTTATTCAAGGACAGAGAAGATACAGCACAGGAGAGGAAGAGAAGAAAGAGAAAAAGCATTTCCAATAAACATTCCTACAAATTCTGTTCTTGCTACTTTATATAAATATGTGGATTTGCTTGAAGGAATGAGTGTTTTAATGTTTAATTCTGCCTCATGTAGGTTTGCATACTTGCAAATTTTACATATTACTTGGCTCAATTTATTTTTCTAGGATTGGGATTTATGATGCTAAAATATAAAATATTTATATGTATTTAAAGCATTGAATGCATGCACATACACACACACACATTTTGTTCCCAAGAATTTAACGCTGATTACTAGAGGTTATCATTTTAGGAAAGTTTCCTGAAATAGGAGAAAAGTATATAAAAAGAAACACAACAGATTATCTTTTAGTGGAATTCCTTCTTTTTCTCTGCAACTGGTAGCTGCTGTAAATTCAGAAGGCTGCTTTATGTGTTGTGTTCTCTTCATCCCTAGACTTGTTTTTCACCCTAAGCATCACTGCTCCATACTCCTCTCTAAGGGCAAGTTTTACTTATTTTATTTGTTATTTATTGTTAGCATGTTTATCTGCCTCTTAAGCTAAATAAAGGTTTCAAAAGCTTACAAAGTTAGGATAAGAAAATCTCTCTACTCAAGCCTAAAGCATAGTAGTCCAAAGGGGAGAAATGTTTTAAAAAGCATCATACACATTTGAAAAAAAATCTAAACAACGGATGAGTAGGAAAAATGGAAAAATAATGTACTGAGAAATTTCATCTCAAACTCTTAGGTTTTGATTGACTATGCTTATGGAAATTCCAGCATCACATTACTTGTTCAAAAATTGGCATGGAACCAATGCAGCCAACAGCATCTGGGCAAGTTACATCACACATGCATTATGATTTCATCATGCAAATGAAGTGGATTTTGTATTTCTTGATGTCACAATGGCTTATAATTTCCCACTTTTTCAGTGGCAGATTATAAACCAGTATAACAGCATTGAATCTTAGGTAGATTATTTATAGCTGTGATGCACTTTGCTTCACTGTCTTTAGAAATGAGGAGACCCCTGGTTTCACATAGCATTTCTCTTTGTCTCTGCCTGTTATTATTGCCTTCTATACCATCTGCTCAAATTATCAGCAGCAGCAGGTTTTCCAGCTCTGGAATAGGACAACAAGAAGGGAAAGGCAAAGACAGAAGGACTGGAAGCAAATGTTCTACTTTCCCAATTCTTTTAACATTTCTGGTCTTGACAGAGAAAATTACAAAAATCAAGAACAGCCCCACAATGCATTATTTCAGCATACATTCAACAGAACACTGTGTCCAATCATTCACACTGAGTAGAAAACAGAGCAGCCAGTCACAAAATTGCAACCTTCTTTCGTCTCATCTTTGGAGAGACTGGTAAGATTTATCAAATTTTGCAGAAACTGATTGTGCAGTTCAGTGGGTCACAACTAACCAATAAGGTTGACTATGTATTCAGTTTCAAACAAGATAAGGAAAGCATGTAAAACATAGTTTCTGGATTCTTTCAATCTCTTCACCAGCAATAGGAAGTATCTTTATTTTCTTTGGTTGTAACAAAAGTATGATGCATCTGCCTGTAAGTATGCAATTCTTTCCAGCACCTAATCAGGCAATGAGCAAATGTGTGTACATGAGAGTCTCATCAGGAAGGGTTTATATGTGTTGTGTAAAGCTCTAAGCTAAGGCCTGGATAGACACCAGCCTAGGGGTGCCGTAATTTAGGGGGTGCCAAAATTGAAAAAGAAAACTTTATGAAAAACATAATAAAAAAGCAAAAAGCAGTAACAGCACATTCATTGAGCCAGTATGCCTGGTCAAGAGTTAGATATCATTTAGAAATATGAAGGGACCTTTTCAAAGTTCTTAATATAATCAGAAGATGAGCCAAACCACAGAGATTCCAGAATATGACTTTACTTGGATGCCAAAATATCTAGAGCTGACCCTGGTTGTGTTGTATATATATGTATTCACTAGAAAGTACAAAATCAGTTATATACACTATGTTCTGGATCATGTAATCTGAGAAGAGGAAGAATGGAGCAGTCAGCAAAATTCCGACCAGTTGTCCAATTTTCCCATAAAGATGCATTGGGAAATTTTAATACCCTTGGGCAAGATTTGGACCATTTTCAAACTCAGCTTTATTTTTTTGGTTCTTCTATTACAATAAATTTGGTTCTATTCTGTTCTGGTTCAGGAGAGTTATCCTAATGACAGACAGAGTTCCAAGCTCTTTAATGTAATCTCTTTCCAACATTCTATTTGATTATAAAGAATGAAAGAGCATATCTTCTTAAAGCAGTCATATCTTTTTTCTGTTGCTATATTATATGATCTTGGAAAAAATGTGAGAATAAATGCCATTACCTGAAGGAATAGCTGACAAGAATTCATTTCCATATATACTACAAAGCATCTTTATCAGACTGTAGAGAATAGATTAATTGAATTATTAATTATAAATTCAGATTTATAATGTGAAATTGAGTTTAAGACAGCAAGTGCAAATGAGGATGCAGTCAAGAAGTTCCAGAATCCCCCAAGAAGCTCATTAAGGAAGGTGGTTATTTAAATATAGAATGTGGATAAACTGAGGCTTTGTTGGAAGAAAATACTGGACAGAAGCATCAGCAAGGGAGACAACTCAACGCCCAATTTAAAGGTGTTAAAGATAAGCTAAGTGTCTTACTAGGTGGCATGCTTCTGGTGACCTGAGCCTATAACTGCTGCTAGAGAACATTCTGAGAACCCAAAAGCTCTCAAGAACATCACAAAGGGCTTAGGAACTCTCCTATGCAGAAGGCTAAATTAAACATGACCATATTATCACTTCTCCTAATTATATGACTATATACATAACATCATTTGTATCAAAGTTTGGGTAACCTTTCTCATCTTTGAAGACTGGTTCTTTCATCATTTCATCCCAGAAGTAGAAGGGCATTGCCACAATAAAAAAGATCACCTTTAAAATTCTGCCAGTTCTGGAAGACATCTACTATGCTATCAGCACTTATTGTCAGATCTGCCCCAGTCTGATCCCTTAGAGAATAAAAACCCTCGACTCCATTTGTTTGAAGTGAAAGGTACTTTTACTAAGAGATGCTGTTTGCAATAAAGTCAGAAGGAATATGAGTTTCCCACACATCAGTACAAAACTATTTTCTTCAGTCCTGTTCCTCCCCCCATGACCAATCCAAATGCAGCCAATGCAATGCCACCAGGATGTTTTGGGAACACTGAGGTGTTTGGGCTATTAACTTTCCACACTCAGGGCAAACGGCCTTCAAGATTCCTTGGTACAAATCGGTTACATGTTGATCTGCTTTTCTCAGCTGTCATCCCCATTCCCGAATTCCCACACAACAATGCATACAATTTTATTACCCATTTATCCCCCCCCCCATCCCTCCTTCCTGATGGCAGAACACCAGCGTGATGCCAAGCTGAAGATAGTGGACCTGACACTAATGGAGTCTGGCATGAATACATGAATACAGTGTGGAAACAGAATGCAGAATTACCTAGTTTATGTTTTCTGGCTTTTATGTCCTCATTATTATATTATTATGTTTTTAAATGTAACCATTGTCCTTCTCTAAGGTCAGAAAGAAAAAGTATTATTTTTGCTCAGGAATGGTTACCATGTGCAACAGGTTTATAGTGTTTGTAATGACTCAAGATACCACTAATCCATTGCAGCTCAGTTTTAAAATGAAAAAGTATGTTAAGAGGAGGAGTATCAGAATATTGAAAAGAGATTAATGCTTTGTTGCACTCCTGTCCTTTCATAATCAGCATTTTCTTGTGCTAGACATGTATAATTTAAAAACTTTGTGAGGAATGTTGTCATAGTAAATTTGGAGCACAGAGATGGTGGAAAGACAGAATAAAGCTCCTTTTAAAAAAATTAATATATCTGATTACCAAATATCTATAGCAAATTTATGAACATACTCCTATCCATAAAACAATTCATATCTTAATCAAAATTGTTGCATCTTCTCTTAAAATTCTCATCTTTTGTCTAAACTAAGATGACATGAAGAAATATTTTGTAAAGTTTGATAAAGTCACTCATGTTTTTAAGAAAAGCTTTTATTGCACTGATTTTCCAAATTTGCTTCCAATTTTTGTAGCAAACTTAAATAGGACATAGATTTATTATCAGGAACTATTTAATAGGATAGTTAGGATATTTAGGATACTTTGTTGTAATGAATGTAAGAGCTACCTATGTCAGGAGAAACATAAAGATAAATTGAATACAATAGAAAATAGTTAATTAAGAAATATATGTGGTTAAACTAAAAGACATAAAATAAATAAATATCCACAGAATACAAACATATGCTTTCCTCACTTTATGCTAGAGTTATATTTTCTGTAAATCTCAGGTAAAATGAATTTGCTTAAAGCAAGACATTGAACCAGTGATTAAAAAGAGGTTGCAATTCAAATTTATTGACAAATGTACCCATAAATGTTTAAAATTGAGATTGGATGAAGTTTATGAGATTCTCAAAAAGAAAGAAGCAAGTTTAAAAGATAACATGAAAACTGGTGCAAAATATGGGGAAGCAAGGATAAAAAAAATATAGTAGTAAAAGGAGCTGAGGTAAACTAGATTTGCTTAAGAGTTTGTTTCATTTAATATCTTTCTCTTTTTCTGCACTAACACTGCTTACCCCAAACAGAACATGGTCTGTCTGTCTCTCTGTCTCTCTCTGTCTGTCTCCATGAGGCTTAATTTTTAAAACAAAGAATTATTTTAGATAGGTCAGGAATCTCAGAGTACTGTTTGGAAAAAATATTGATTCCTAAAACTAACCAATTTAAATGTTGATGGAACCATTAAGCAATGGGCATGCATTGTTTCTTATCCATGGCTCAAATATCAAAAGGAGACTACAGTATTAAATAAACTATGAGAGCAAAGTACCTTGTTTTCTTATAAGAAAATATCAAATGGCACTACAGTTGAAATGTCTGTATTCTTGTTTCAATTAGATTGAATTTATATTGTGCTGTGTCCCCAGTCACTTCAACCCATACCAGATTGGCATAATTCATTTCTCTAACTTTCCATATTCAGAATTCTGTTCTTTCCTCTTTGATTCAAGGCTACCAATTACATTAATTTTACCAAATGTATGATAGAAGAGGAATTGCAAAAAGCAATACCAAAAGTCATCAACTTTATAAATTATTATGAAAAGGATTTCTTGTGCCTTTGGATTAAAAAGAAGAAATGTGTTAAATCTTTCAAAACCCAGATTAATCAATTATGTATGCCAACAAAGGCCTAAAATTAACAGTGAAAAGCAGAAGCAAATTTCATAAGTACAATATATACCTCTGGGATCTTTCAGACTCATATCTGTCAGAAGGATATAGTCTGCTTTGTTGTGTGTCTATAAATTCCATAAATTCCATGAATGTCAAAAGGACACTGTTAAATTACAGCCAATCCAAAACTTGGCTTTGGTTATAAAAAAAAATCAAAGAAAGGAAGCAAATGAAAAAGAAGAAGGGTTTTTGGAAAATCCTAAATGTAACAGCAGTTTTTTTTATCACTTAGAACACTGAAAGGATCCTCTGTGTGGCTGAAAGCCCAGCTGTATTGTACTGCTTGATAAAAGCATGAAAAAATATTAATGTCTGTTTTATTAACTCATATCAATCCTGATTCACAAAGGTACAAATTTTGATATTCTGGCAGGCACACTCACCAGCCAGCAGTTCCTCTTTGCTGAACTTGATTTCTTATGGGTGAAGACTTTGTCTCTCATCTTTTTTTTCTCACTCCTTCCCTTAAAATGCCCTGGTGGATGCCCTGTATCAGATGGAAGGGGAAAAAATGATCTTAGCAAGTCTCCTAAGAGTTTTAACTACATTGCATACCACCAATCATAGAAACTTGCCAAAAAGGAACTGGCAAACTCTGTTATTCGTTTTTTGAGATGTGTTTCAGAAGACGATGATGTGGCAGCACTTCTATACATCTGTGATCATTAGTCTGAGTGATGTCCAAGGATTCTTTTTGTCTCCCACATCTTAAAAATGTTCCGGTGAACGTTCACAGCACTTATGATGTGGTTGAAAATATAACATTATTTTGTTGATTTCAACCTTTGAAACCTTGGGCATAGCTGTCTGGGAAACTATCTATCCAATTATGAATATGCCTAGATGTTTGGAACTGCTGAAGAGATTCTTTAAAAATCCCTTCATTTCTGGAAATCCACTTAATGGACTTCTGAAAAGGATTTCCTCCTTTGTTAATGTTTGGACTTTATTATATTATTTAATTTATGTTCATATTAGTGGAAGATATATCCTTTTTACCTATTTTTATTTTCTCATTTTTATAACACCATATAGAACAGCAGTCCCCAACCTTTACAGCTTGGCAGCCCAGAAAGAGAGGGAGAGGGGAACCGACCCATGCAAGTAGTGGGCTGGTATATAGGCGTGCACACATGCACACTGTCCCACTGTTCATGCAAGTTGAGCTTGCATGTTCATGCCACTTGTGCAAGTCAAGCTATGCAGGCCAGCTGCCGTGGCCCAGTTTCAAACAGGCCATGGCTCGTATTGGGCTGCAGCCCAGGTGTTGGGGACCCATGATATAGAAAGGCAGGGCACACATGGGGTAACAACAATAAATATATAGATTTTGATTAGAAACAATACTATTTTTATTCCCCATAGAGAAAACTGAATTCTCTCTTCAGACATTATTGGCATTAATAAGAATATTTAGCCAAGAATCTTCTGCTAACCCTGGGGTCTTCCAAGGTAGATTCTTTGAAAAGGTTAAAGCACCAGATTGAAAAGTGAGAAAGTAAGTTCTAGTCCTGCCCTAGCCATGAAAGTCAACTGGGTGATCTTGGCCATTCTCATTCAGCCAAATTTACCTCACAGGGTTGCTGTTATGGAGAACCAAATAGTAAAATGGACACCTCAGCATTACTAAGTAACATGAAGAACGAAATAGCAAGATAGAACAAACATGATAATTGATATCCCTATGGATACCTGGACAGAGGAGCAAATTCTGCAGGCAGTAAAGGCAGTGGTGGGATTCAGCCAGTTCGTGCTGGTTTGGTAAAAGCAGTAGCTAAATTTTGCTGCATTCAGAAAACCGGCTGGCTTCTGGAAGTCCAGTCTAGGCCTCAGAGGCCTGGAGGAGGCCTCCCAGGCCTAGAATGGCCTGCCAGAAGTGCATGGATGCCACTTCCAGAAGTCCGTTCTAGGCCTCAGAGGCCTGGAGGAAGCCTCTCAGGCCTAGAAGGGCCCACCGGAAGTGTGTGGATGCTACTTCTGAAAGTCCATTCTAGGCCTCGGAGGCCTCCCAGGCCTAGAACAGTCCACCAGAAGTGCTTGAATGCTACTTCCAGAAGTCCATTCTAGGCCTCGGAAGCCCAGGCCTGCATCAAACAAGAGAACCAGTTGTTCAGGTATTTGAATTCCACCACTGGGTGAAGGCCTTACTTCTAGGTCAGAGGGTATCCATTGTGGACCGAGATACCTCCCACTCTTATGTGTTACTAGAATGGAAGAAGAGGGTCCCAGCTTGCTTTGGGCATGAGAGCATCCAGTTAACAGAAGACATAAGGGTGCAGGTGATTTACCCAAACCCCTAGGACGTGGATCAGGGAGTAAAAACATGGCCACACCTGTAGCTGAGGCCTTGGGCCCAAGGAAGAGGCATTCATCCCTGCCACACAAAAACTCAAGGAGCAGGGCTCCTTCAGGCTTGGACAGGCACACTCCAACAGACAGCTACCACTCGGGGGCCAGGTATAGGAAATTGCATGTCTTTTCAGGATGTAATCTGTGATCTTGAAGAAAGAGGAATAAGAAGCATGGATGAAACAAGCCATATAGGCAGTAAAGGAATTGCACACAAAAGAAGTTGAGGACTGCAGCGGAAGCTGACAGAAATTAAAGTTTAACAGAGGTTGTGCATGGCCAATGACTATCTCTGCATACTGCAAGATAAGTTCGGGACAACATAGACCATACCAGTTGGCATACCAGCACATGTACCAGAAAAGGGCGAAAGACTGTCTAAGTTGTGCTATAAGATTGTGTTGAAAAAAGGGATGGAGCCCACAGAAGTAGATCAGGCCAAGATGTGCAGATTCTGCAAGGGGCATCATGCACAGGCTTGGCTAAGGGCTTTAGGCAAGAGTGTTACTTTAGAGTACTCTTTAGAGTACCCATAAGAAGAGTAAGATATCAACGCTGCTAACATTGGATGTTCTTGCTTTGATAACATATGAAGATGTAGCCTTTTTCTTTCTTATGCTTCACTCTTAGAATTAGATGATACTGGGGGATGAGGCGGAATGTGGTGGAAGTTAGTTAGACATAACAATATTGTACTAGTGTGTGAATTCAAAGCTTGAAATAAGAGATGATAAGAATTGACGGGTAGGAGAACAGGAGGGAAAGCATGCATTTCAAACTAATTGGAGAATGTAATTGGAGGAGGGAATTGTGCTTTGATACTATGTGCTCAGGGGAGGTGAATTCAGTTTTTGGCTTCAACTATGTTAGTGCTGAAGCTATGCTACTCCAATAAAGATTCTTTAAGATAAACAATGTCTCGAAGTTCTTTGAAGAGTTTCATCTGTCAGAACCATTACATAAGAGCAGAAAAGGCAATGGAGAATGACAAGGAAGCCATGGCCAACCTACCACCAGAAATGTCCTTAGGAGTTGGGATGGTTAGTGCTGTAAACACTGATACCTGACTTACCATCTTAGAGACCCATATAGCCTGATTGATGAAGGTGGTGATCTCATGGACAATAAAGACTATCTCATCCTGGGGGGGGGGATGCAACAAGGCCAGCCAGAAGAGAGGTAGACTAGCCTGCTCCAGCCGATAGGTCAATGAGACCAGTGATTTATTATAATTGTGGAGATGAAGGACATTATAGATGTATCTGCATGAAGCCACCCAGATCCGGAAATCAGGCCAAGTGGGAAAACTACTGAGGGTCCCAGTGAAGGAGTCAACTGGATGCCCACTGATATCAGCCAGCTCCATCATTAATGACAGAGGGCAGCAGAAGCAGGCACCACAACCCACAAGTGAAGTTCCAAAAAGGCTCTGCCTGGTCATAGAGTTGGAGGGAACACCTTCTGTGGTGGGTCTCTATTCATGAGGGCAATGTAGGGGCCAGGAGATGAGGCATTGTAACAAATATTAACAACAGCCTTTTCAAGCCCTGGAGGGGGGTCCAAACATGAACTGTCAGGCCAAGCATCCCCTGACAGAGTTCCCAATCAATTAGTAGGACTCTCCCTCATAGTTTGGTGGAGGTGGAGGGAATTTAGATGAGAGCCCTACTAGACTCAGGTCCCTATATGATGCTATTTTACAGGGATTGTTATGACAAACAATTGAAGCACCTGCCCCTACAGAAGTTGGGCAAACTAGAGTTCTGGGGTACTGGAACTGACAGTTTTCCCTATGATGGTTACCTACTTCTGCAGATGATATTTGGGTCTCTATTGTGGGACATTCTGAAATTATTGATACCTTGTCATTATATGTGTCCCCTCCCCTCCAGGGATAGCCAGAGTTCTCTGATTGTGGGGACAAACATAGATCTGGTCAGGTGTCTGTCACTCCACTAGTCTTCATGAAGGGCTCAGAGTCGGAGGGCATTTATCTGGCACTGTGGGCAGTGTACCAATGCCTGGTGAGAGAGAACTAGGCCTCTACAGAGTGGGTGGGGAAGTTGTGGAAGCTGGACTGAGCGAAGAAGACATTACAACCAGGGGAGGTGGCATGCTTGCCGGCATTCACCAGGCTAAACTGGAAAAATCCCATGCCCTATATTATCCTTAAGGCTAACACCAAGAGAAAAGACATTTGGGTGAAAGTGATCTCCAAAGTGCTCCCCACAAGGGCAATTTTGAGATTAAGATCGACAACAACCCACTTACATACCTCCTCACAACAGCCAAGCTTGACGCCTCAGGACAGTGGTGGCTGCCTGCCCTCTCTGAGTTCCATTTCACCCTAAAGTAGAATCTGGGAGTGGGGAATTGGGATGCAGACACCCTGTCGAGAAGGCCTTATGACTCTAAGACCGATGTCAAACAATGGACTCAATTGACCCCAGATGGCATTCAAGCCCTGTACTGAGGGGTCAAGTACCAGATCTGCGGATAATAAGGGTAGAGTCTGTCAGAGTCACTGCTGTGGGTGTCCCCAAGCTGTACTGTAACTCTACCCAGGTGAGAGGGGGAGATCTGCCTGTTCTGACCTGGAAGGACTTCAAGAAGGATCAGGCTGAAGACCTTCTTTTTGACCTAGCAGCAAATTCTGGGGAGGTGTCAATGGAACCCTATTAACTGACCTCCCAAATGAAGCTGACAGTTGCATAAAGAATGGGACCTGCTATAGCTCTGAGAGGTGGTTTATCGGAGAGCATCTCAGATGAGCTTGAGGAAAGGTGGTAACTACTCCTGCTGAAGAAACATAGGGAGGTAGTGCTGATCATGCTACATGATGATCATTGACTTTTAAGACCCGAGAGGACCTTCAAGTTAGTGAGAGATCGGGTCTATTGGTCTTGTCTGAGAACAGAGGTTGAGGCCTGCACTGTATCCCTACCTCCCAGTACTGCCCCAATAGGTCACTTACAAAGTCAAGGGCTCATGAAGCTAATTTGCATTGATTTCCTGTGCCTAGAATCAGACACCAGTGGACAGCACAATGTACTGGTAGTAACTGATACTTCACTCGCTATGCACAGGCTTTCCCAACAAAGGACCAGAAAGCTGCCATGGTAGCCAAGGTACTGTTAGAGAAGATATTCATTCACTATGGGTTGCCCCAGCACATACATTCTGATGGAAGCTGGGGAAATGCATAGCAAAGAAGGCTAGCTGAGATCCAGGTGCATAGCACTTGGGTAGTACCAATGTAGCTGCGCAGTGCAGAGGTGGCCCCATTCCAGCCTTGGAGTGCTAAGCCAGTCGGGCAGCATGTTAATAGGACAGTGGTTGACAGGTGTCCCTGGGACCCAATTGTGGTGCACCAATCATCTGGGTGGTGGCCCTATCTGACTGTACAGCACTTAGGCTGGCCTGATCCTGCTGCACAGTGCTTGGTCGATGGTATGCCAATCAGACTAGTGGTGACCCCGATCTGGCCATGTGATACTCAATTGGCCCCAATCAGTCATGTGGCTCTCAGTTAATGGATGACCACCAGGTGGGAGACCCACTGGAAATTAGGGAGGAAGAGATAACATAGGAGAAGGAGAAGATAAAAGGGGAAAATGCAAGGCAGAAAGGGGAATACAAAAGGAGGAGAAAAGAAGACAAAAAGAGAGATAGAAAAGCAAGTGGGGAAACATCAGGAAAAAAAGGAGACAGCAGAGATAAGTGGAACATGGAAAGTAAGCTGAGAAAAAGGAGAGGAGAGAGAGGAGAGAGAATACAGTATGGGGCTAGGAAGAAAAGGAGAGACTGCATAATGAAGGAGAAGAGAGGAGAGCAGGGAAGAAGGGTTACTGGCCCATCCTGCCACTACCCCACCACATGGTCCCTGCTTAATGAGACTGCGTGAGGAATGACTCAGACAAGATAAATAGATAGGGAGACAATCAAAGCCAGCAGAGGAGCCCATAATCCAAATAGGTGCCAGACACACCAGAGGACATTGAAGGTGAGCTGATCTAGGTGAGTGGGCAAGTCAGTGACCAGAGGGGTGCATGAGATGCACCAGAGGACAGCAATGTTGAGCTGATCCAGGCGAGTGGACAAGCCAGTGACCTGAGGGGGAACCAGACACACCAGAGGACATTGGAGCAAGCTGATCCAGGCAAATGGGTGAGACGCTGACCAGAAGGGTGGCCAGACTTACCAGAACCAGAGGATAACGGAAGCAACTGAGTTGACAGGTCAGTGACCACAGGGGCATCAGATGTGCTAGAACACAGTGGAGCCTAATTGCCTAGAGAAAGACACAGAGGGATCTAGACTCTAGTGGTCCTTTCAGGGATAGCACTATACATGCTTGTGATGTTAACACATATATGTAATGTTTAGATCTTTAATCATGACCATCAAGAAGGGAAGAAGAAACAGATTAGAAACACAAGTTAAGATAGGCAAGAAAATGGTAAATGAGCACTTGTCCACCCTAGATGAGTGCAAATCACCAGGATCAGATGGATTGCACCCCAAGGTTCTGAAGTGACTGGCATATGTGAGCTCAGAACCATTGAACTATATCTTTCAAAGATCCTGGAGCACTGGGGAACTACCAGAGGACTGGAAAAGAACTGATGTAGTTCCCATCTTCAAAAAAGGGAAAAAATGTAACCAGGAAACTACAGACCTATCAGCCTGACCTCAATACCTGGGAAGATTCTGGAAAAGATAATCAAACGATGGACCAGTGAACACCTAGAAGCAAACAAAGTCATTACCAAAAGCCAACATGAGTTTGTCAAAAACAGATCATGCCAGACGAATCTTATTGCATTCTTTGACCAAGTGACAAAATTAGTGGATCAGAGGAATGCTGTGGATATAATTTACTTGGACTTCAGTAAGGCATTTGATAAAGTAGATCACAACCTACTACTTGATAAGATAGAAAAATGTTGATTAGATAGCATCACCACCAGATGGATTCATAGCTGGCTGACCAGCCATACTCAGCGTGTGGTCCTCAATGGAACTGCATCTACATGGAGGGAAGTGTGTATTGGGATGCCCCAGGGCTCTGTTCTGGGCCCAATGCTCTTCAAAATCTTCATCAATGATCTGGATGAGGGGATAGATGGGGAACTCATAAAATTTGCAGATGACACCAAGCTGGCAGGAATAGCCAACACTCTAGAAGACAAGCTTAAGATATAGAAGGACTTGAACACTGGGCACTATCTAACAAAATGAAATTCAATGGTGAAAAAAGCAAGGTTCTACATTTAGGCAAGAAAAACCAAATGCACAGGTATAGTATAGGTTAGGGGTAGGCAACCTTGGCTCTTTTATGACTCGTGGACTTAAACTCCCAGAATTCCTGAGCCAGCCATCCTGGCTCAAGAATTCTGGGAGTTGAAGTCCACAAGTCATAAAAGAGCCAAGGTTGCCTACCCCTGGTATAAGTGGTTCCTTGCTCAATAGTAGTAACTGTGAAAGGGATTTTGGTGTCCTAGAGGACAATCACTTAAATATGAGCCAGCAGTGTGCTGCATTAACAGAAGGATAGAATCAAGTTCACATGAAGTGTTAATATCACTTTACAATGCCTTGGTAAGGCCACACTTGGAATACTGCATCCAGTTTTGGTCACTGCGATGTAAAAAAGATGTTGAGACTCTAGAAACTAGAGTACAGAGAAGAGTAACAAAGATGATTAGGGGGCTGGAGGCTAAAACATATAAGGAACGGTTGCTAGAACTGGGTATGTCTAGTTTAATGAAGAGAAGGATGAGGGGTGACATGATAGCAGCCTTCCAATATCTCAGAGGTTTCCACAAAGAAGAGGGAGTCAAGCTATTCTCCAAAGCACCTGACAGCAGGACAAGAAGCAACAGATGGAAACTGACCAAAGAGAGAAGCAACCTAGAACTAAGGAGAAACTTCCTGACAGTTAGAGCAATTAACCAGTGGAACAACCTGCCTCCAGAAGCTGTGAATGCTCCAATACTAGAAGTTTTAAAGAATAGATTGGACAGCCATTTGTCTGAAATGGTATAGGGTTTCCTGCCTGATCAGGGGTTGGACTAAATCAGGGCTTTTCAACCTTTTCACCCATTGTACCACTTTTAGGATATGGCAATATCCGAGTACCACCAGTCGCCTAGCAAGGTGTCAAAAACTTGATGACCCCCCAAAAAAAGGAAAAAAATGATAAAGTACAGGTAGTCCTCGACTTACAACAGTTTGCTTAGTGACTGTTTGAAGTTACCATGGTACTGAAAAAAGTGCTCTCCAAGCCACAGCTGAGCAAGACACCTGCCTGCCCACCCAGCAGCGCTCTTCCTCCTGTCTAAGGTTTTCATTGTTGTGAGCATTTCTGTTGAGGATTGGCAGCTGAGGGGGTGGTTGTTTGGCTTTTATTACCCCTCCCCGTCTGCTGGGTGGCTGCAGCAGGTTTTGGTCACTTCACATGACCCTGGGACACTGTGACCTGGAGAGGCTGCAACATTCCAGCTGATCGGCGCTTCTTCTGGGCTCAGCAGAAGCACCAGGATCAGCGCCGAGCTCCAACTGGAGCCTGGTGCTGATCCTGACGCTTCCACTGAGCCCTGACAGCCCTGAAGAAGTGCTGATCCTGGCGCTTCTGCTGAGCCCTGACAGCCCTGCAGCTCCAGCCATCTCTCGCTCAGGCTTGTGCGGTGCTGCCACCGGGTCAGCTCATTCCCCTCCCCTGCTACCACTTTTCTAGGATGGTCGCATACCACCTGCCAGGTGCCAATGTACCACAGGTGGTACCCATACCACTGGTTGAAAAGCCCTGGACTAGATGACCTCCAAGGTCCCTTCCAACTATTATTATTGTTGTTGTTGTTATTGCTATTGTTATTGTTATTATTGTTATTATTATCATCATCATCATCAAGTATATATCCTATCATTACACTGAACAAATCACATTTAATGATTACTTTAAATTATTTCAGAGTTAAGAGAAATTTAGAAATTTAATTGTACTCAAATTATAGTACATGCTTATTTGCAGAAATAATTTTGAGGATTAATTCCTCATATCCATCAGTAATACTGTCCTGTTAAATTTATTTGTAAAGAAGTTCAGAAGGAATGCATATAAAATGCTTCTTAAATTATTTTTGTAGAAAGACAGTAAGCAGTGTTTTTCCTTTGAGGCAGAATGGAAGGTCATATGAATTTTAAATTACAAAATCTATACTCAATACATTCAGGAATTGAAAGCCACATGGTGCTTATTTAGTATTTTTATAGATTCCAATATAAAATCCAGGTGATTTGGAGACATTTTGTAAAATATTATGTATTTGTTTCTAAACCACAGCTTGGATTATAACTGTCCAGAGCCATACTTATTTCTCATATAACATGGATTACCTTCTGACAGTAATAAGCAAAGTAATCATCATGTAATTTATTGCAAGTTATTATGTAAATTCAATATACTCTTCATTTTAAACAATTTTATCTGAGGAGCCTCCTGAATTTAATGAAGAGAGATTAATAAAATAATGAAAAATACTTGTGTCCCTAAATTTTAAAAAATCATAATTTATTCTTTCCTGAATTTTATTACTGATGCTTGAATGCATTTGCATACAAATAGAATAAGAATAAAATAGTATTTCTGAAAAATGAAAATCTGGTTTGTGTACCACAATATATTCAATTTTTGAAGAAATATCCTACTCTTAATGAGAAAGAAATGAATCTTCTAGAACCAACTCAATGTCAAGGTTGAATTGCTAAGATGCTTGCTAACCTCTACAGCTGCTCAACTTGCCATAGAAACTAGGGGGAGGGGGAGTTTGGGAAAGAAATGGGAGTTTCAGGAAGGCGTCCATGGATTGTGAGAACCAAGGTCATCCAAAGCAGGTGGTTTGGCAGAGAAATGGATGATTCCCATAGCAAATAGAAAGAATGTGATTGGCCAATGTGAACAAATGGTGGGTGGGGATTATGAAAAACTATTGGTAACTAACCAGAACTTCACTCAGGAAACTTAGAGTTGATATTACTTCTTCAGTGCCGGGATGTGTATTCCATAAAAAATTATCTCTTATGGCACTTGAAGGCCGTAGAGTTTTTTTAATGTTGAATTCACCAGCTAGAGGATTGACATTATATCAACTCTCATAAGTTATGAGTGCAGCCTACTCGGAGGCTTTTAAGAGGACTGTAGCATAATGGCATTGGGAGGAGAGAAGAAGATTGAGATCGCAGCCAAACTGGGGCTGACCCTTCCTTATGAGGCACCAGTGGCAGCCCAGCTGGACTCAGGGTGCTAACACAGTCCAAGGTGAGAGCAGAGAAGACAAGGCAGCTGCAATTGCACAAGGAGAGGGCTGTGGCAGCATTCCTCTACATTGGAAAGAAAACCTAACTGATGGGCAGCGTGAGGAAGGCAGCCGAGTTGGAATTCCCCTTAGTCACATCAGGGGTTGCTATAACCCTGGAAAGTGAGTGGAAGGCCAAGAGGGCTGCAGACTGGGAGGAATCAGCAGGATGGAAGTCCCTAACCTCTTCCCTCAGTCCCTCAGTGGAGCAGTTGCAAGAAAACTTTGGAGAACTGGATATGTGAGGAGTAGAATGGGTGAAATCCTTGGTCTAGCAGTTACATTAAGGGTGGAAGTGCAAGAAGCAGAACATGCAAAATCCCCAGGCAGAGGAGCAGCAATGAAGATGACCCCAGCTGCAGCTTCACCATCTCCCCAGCTTCAGCCAGCAGCACTGACCCAAGTGTCCAGGGGCCAGCAGGAGGCAGGGGAACAGTGGGGAGTTCACCAGATGCCACCAGGCAACCCTCCCCAATCCCTCCAGCCCAAGCCACTCAAAATCTGTGGGCATACCATCTGGCTACCTGCTGGTACAGGATGATCATGGGCCACCGCCCCTGAAGCCTGTTCAAATGGATGACCTGAGAAGCTTGCCTATTTCCTGAACCAGGCATCGGTCTACCTGGATCAACATTTGGCAACATTCCCTAATTGCATATGCCATGTGAACACTATCACAGAAAACCTAGAAGGAGATGCTGCTGAATGGATGGTGGTGCTCCATGATGAGGGGACTCCAGAGTTGGGAGATGCTGATACTTTCCTGGAAGGGCTCTGGGCAAGGTTCGGGGACCCCACACAAGCCCACCAGGCAGAATCTGATATCAGATCCATAAGGTGAAGGAACCGATCCGTGACTGAGTATATTAGGGAGTTTTGCAGCATAGCTGGGAGACTGAGGGGATGACCAGAGCATCTGCTGATCTACCAATTTCGAGATGGGCTAAGCAGGGAGGTATACCAGAACTGCCTACCCTGGGGGATCCCCGACAATCTCCAAGCCTGGTACCAACTAGTCACCACATTGAAGCTGGATCTGATGGAGTATCAGGGACATGCAGTGCCTGAGAGCTGCCCTTGCCCTCCCCAAGAAAACCACCTGCCGGCATGAAGAGGGGAAGGAGCCCCTCCCCCTGCCACCAGAGAGGTTCAGCGTCACCCTGCCAGAGCTTGCTTCTGATGCAGGAAGAAAGGTCACCAAATGGCCAATTGCCTAGCCGCCCAATCTCCATCGATACCTAGGGCTCCGAGCCAACCCAAGCCAAAGAATACTCCAAAAAACAAGGAGAAAATGTGAGAGGTACAGCAGGTCTTGGAGGTCTCCCCCCCAAATCAAGTGAAGGGGAGGGAACTCTGAGCCCCAGCAAGCTTGGAGCAGTCTTCTAAGAGAACAACAGCGAAGGGGAAGATGATCTGATGGTAAGTGGAGCCGTCACCCTGCTGACTGCCCAGGTGGAGTTGGTAGTTCTGCAGTCAGGAGTAAGGGGGATCTTCACAGTCCTGCTAGACTCGGGGTGCACCCGTTGCTTAATCAGCCTGAAAGTGGTGGATTTGTTGGCACTAAGGCTTAAGAGGCTGAAGCAACCCATGAAGTTCGAGCAGGTGGATGGCTCCCTTACAGGGGGTTGCCTGCAACCTGCCTCACCGAGCCAGTGAGCCTAAAAATGGGGAGCCACGAAGAGACTATCCGGTTTATTGTAGCCCCAAAGATGGCAGAGGCAATGATATTGGGGTTGTTGTGGTGGAAAAAATGGAGTCCGTCAATAGACTGGGAAGGCAACAAGTGGCAACTAAAGGTTAAAGATGAGAAAGGACTGGGGGTGAATAAGTCGCCTAAAGCTAGGCGAGCACAATCAGCTGTGAAAGTGAAAGCAGAGGCAATCAACACTTTAACTGAGAGCAGCCCAGTAGAGCCAAGCATTCCAAAGGAGTATTGGGACCTGGCAGAAGTCTTTAGTGAGCCGGAGTCAGATGTGTTCCCTCCTCATTGCCCCACAGACTATGCTATTAAATTGCTACCAGGGTAAAGCTCCCTAAGCCAAAAATGTACTCCATGACCCCAGGGGAGATGAATGAACTCTGGGACTTTGTGGACAAGAACTTAGCTAGGGGCTTCATCCAGCCAGCTAAATTCAAGGTGGCTGCACAAGTGCTCTTTAAGGAGAAAAAAGATGGGACAATACTACTACTACTACTACTACTACTACTACTAATAATAATAATAATAATAGTAGTAGTAGTAGTAGTAGTAGTAGTAGTAATAATAGTAATAGGCGCCTTGGGTGCAATCCCAAAACAACTGGAGCACCACTTGAACACCATTGGCATTGGCAAATTCACCATTAGTCAATTCCAAAAGGCGGCCTTACTAGGAACTGCTTCCATCCTGCGACGATATCTGTAATACCATCAAACATGCATATCTGCCTATCCCAGGTCCTTGGTAAGGACTCGATAGGTAGACAAAAATGCCAAATCCAGTCTGAACATCTGGCTGACTGTGCGATGATCCATAATAATAATAATAATAATAATAATAATAATAATAATAATAATAATAATAATAATAATAATAATAATAATAATAATAATAATAATAATAGTTGGAAGGGATCTTGGAAGTCATCTAGTCCAACCCCCTGCTCAGGTAGGAAAGCCTATACCAGTGATGGCGAACCTTTTAGAGTGCCCAAACTGCAACCCAAAACTTACTTATATATCGTCGGGTGCCGGGTGGGTGTGGCCCATTGGGTGGGCATGGGTGCAGTGGTAATGGCAGACTGGGTGGGACTAAAAAGTTCAATCAATTCCAACTTTGCAAGATTTTTTTTCCCATGAGAAGTTGAAATTGATTGAACCTTTTTTTTTTTGCACATGGCAGTGGAGGCCTAAAGCAAAAAGGTTTTTTAAAACAGCTGAAGGCCTAGGACTGGGGTAATGGTACATGTGCCCACAGAGAGGGCTCTACATGCCACCTGTGGCACGCATGCCATAGGTTTCCCACCACGGCCCTATACCATTTCAGGCAAATGGCTGTCCAGTCTCTTCTTAAAAACTTCCAGTGTTGGGGCATTCACTGCTTCTGGAGGCAGGTTGTTCCACTGATTAATTGTTCTAACTGTCAGGAAGTTTCTCCTTAGTTCTAGGTTGCTTCTCTCCTTCATTAGTTTCCATCCGTTGCTTCTTGTCCTGCCTTCAGGGGCTTTGGAGAATAGCTTGACTCCCTCTTCTTTGTGGCAGCCCCTGAGATATTGGAAGGCTGCTATCATGTCACTCCTCGTCCTTCTCTTCATTAAACTAGACATACCCATACAATTCCAGCAACCGTTCCTTATATGTTTTAGCCTCCAGTCCATGTTTGTTGCTCTTCTCTGTACTTTTTCTAGAGTCTCAACATCTTTTTTACATCGTGGTGACCAAAACTGGATGCAGTATTCCAAGTGTAGCCTTACCAAGGCATTGTAAAGTGGTATTAACACTTCATGCGATCTTGATTCTATCCCTCTGTTAATGCAGCCTCCGAGATCGCTCTCACAGTTACTACTATTGAGCAAGGTACCACCTATACTATACCTGTGCATTTGGTTTTTCTTGCCTAAATGTAAAACCTTACTTTTTTCACAACTCAATTTCATTTTGTTAGATAGCGCCCAGTGTTCAAGTCTATCCACATCAGGGGTAGGCAACCCAAAACACTCAAAGAGCCACTTGGACCCATTTCCCACTGAAAACAAAACACTGGGAGCTGCAAAACCCTTTTGATATCTAAAATGAAGATAACACTGCATATATCCTTTTTTAACTTAATTGTAGGTATTGTTCTGTCCCCGTCTGACACACACACCCAAACAGCCAGCCGAGGGTTAAATAACTTCTCCACACTCCACGCCACAGATAAGAAACTTGGCAGCAGCTCCGTATCTGCCTGCCAAGAACTTTTACTCAGAGAACACAGAAACAAAAAACAATACACACAGTTTGCAATTCAATCCACAGCAAACTACTTTGCCAGAGATTTAGCTTTGTCCGTCACAGAGTCCAAATGGCCACCACCTCCCTTTTATAGTCTGTGGGGTGTGGTCCAGTGACTCAGCTTAATCTCTGGCACGCCTCCTTTTCTGCTGCGCACGTTTGTCGCACCTACGCTGGTGTGGATCCAGCCACAATGTATCTTCATCACTATCCAAAACACCTGGATCCTGGCCAATCTCAGAAACACCTGGCTCCTGGTCAATCTCTTCTCCGTCGGGAGACACCTGAGGCATTGCCAGAGAGGAGGGTCCTGGAGAGAGAGGCCTGGCCATCTCCTCTCCTTTATGTTTGGAGCCTTCTTCCTCCGATAAGAGGGGCTCACAAGATGGAGCCACAACAGGTATATATATATATATATATATATATATATATATATATATATATATATATATATATATATATATATATATATATATATATATATATATATATATATATATATATAT